>NC_056741.1:538635128-538807628 GCF_019279795.1 Protopterus annectens
GGCACTTCTATTGTAATACATTAGCTACAACAATCAATAATGGTGAACGTCACTAATCCCGAAAACAGAACAGTTATATATTTGGTTACTATTCCCCTGAGCATGTATGTTTAGTAGGCTGACACTGAAATGTCACATATAAAAGACAATGCCTCCTCCACTTATTCATTCTGATTCATTTATTTACAAAATACTATAGTGCACAGAGCTTGAATAGCGGATAGCATGTAGGGTCTCTCCAGAGTATCTTATACATCTTACTCACATTAAAGCACTCAAAAATAAGAAGGGCACACCAAATATCCCCTCAGATGTTTACTGGGTAAGGACTGCTAGGAATTTATTTGTGATGAATGTATGGATGCCTATTACCTGACACTGTGATATAAATGATAGCCTAGATGACAGCATTAGTGTCTTTCTTATATAGCTTCATTGGATGAGCCCTTCAGGATATTGCATCCCATGACTGTCTGATATTGCAACTTGCAGTGTACTATTTAATTCAAGATTAGGCACACATGGATGTTCCAAACAGACACTGTTAATGAAGTTAAACAATCCATACTCTAAACAAAGCATTTTTATTAAGAACTGACTTGCACAACATAGCATATTATGCAATCACTACAGTTGCCCTTGACTGGGTTAGAACCTAATGATCTATAATGGCAGGCTGGGTACCATACTTGTATTACAAAGCTATTAGCTACATAGTGTATACTGTACATACTAAATAGTGAACTAAATAAGTGGTACCTGCACAATTTGTAATACCTTGTCTTTTTACTACAGGCTTGTCACTTAATTCACTTGACTATTGTTCATGACCTTAAGATTAAATCTGATCATCTTCTTCTGCAATGGAGGAACCAGTTTACCAGGCAAGATAAAAGAACACCATCTATTATGCCACATTCATGGCCAGAACCCCAAATTTAGTCCAGTGTCACAGCTTTTATAGGCACTTCAAACAGTCAGACTGTGAAAATATTTACATCAAAATAATTCCTGCTCCAAGGAAATACTTTTAATGACATATTTGTAAGGGAGTACTCAGCTTTATGGTATAGAAGGAAAAAGCCCTGACTATGCCCATATGATCCCAGCTGGAGTAGTGGTTTGGATGCCAGAAGACTGAAAGAAGGAGTGCTGTTTAGTTGTCTAGCAGTGGAATTCTGCACTTACTGCAATTGGATCTAGTCACCTTCTATAATGCCCATGTAGATAGTGTAACTCTATTCCATATCTTAAATATTAAGTACATGAACCACCATTGCTAGGATGTAAGGTGGAATAAGGTACCTGATCCAGGCTACATTCTTCAAAAGGAAATTAGACATCTTAATAGCAGCTGAAATTAAGTCCTTTACTGTCTGACTGTTATCAAGAAGGGCACTCAGATAACAAACACAAATTCCAACTTGTTTCCCTCAAGTTATTATGAGAGAAAGCAGTAGAAGAAGTGATGGGCAAACAATGGCATGATTGAACATGGCCTCAGTTTTTGCTGAGTTAAAGTTAAAGTGGTTGTGCATTAGCCAATGTGAACTAAATTCCAAGAAGTTCCCTTGAGCAGTAAAGTCAAGCACTGACTCTTAAGAGAAAGACAGGTAGAGCTGGAATAGATCAGCATATGTTTTATAATAAATAATGACCTCCCTCAGCAGTAACATTTAAACTGTGAACAAAAGGGGTGTCAAAACGATATACTGATGCAGACCATATACTGTGGGAGACCTCTGGAGGAACTGATCACAGAGACCATGATCTGGCAAACTACTTGAAACAGGGTTATTAAAACACAATCATATTTAAGTTGTTCTATAAGAATCCCATAGTCTATGACATCCAAAGTCACTATATGATCAAGGAGAACTAGGGCAGAATACAATCTTTGGTTACTCACTGCTCAAATGAGGGCAATCTCAATGCTGTGCTTAGGTCTAAAACCAGACTGACAAGGGTTTAAGTGGTCATGAGATGGAAGACATGAATACATCTATGCAAAGAGCACTTTTTCTGTAATCTTTCCTATAAATGGGAAGTTAGCCACTGCACAATAATCCACCAGACAGGGTCAAATGTAATTTTTTTAAGGCTCAGGGTGAGCAACATTTTTTTAAAGAAGACGGAATCACCCTTATCATAAGTGATAACCTCGCTGTCTTCATAATAATTGTCCTTAGTGTTCCAAGGTAACATTTAGTCAACCTTGTTTGTCTAGGGTTCAGTTCACAGAGGTTAGGAGGCATGGATGAAAGCATTTTCATGGTCTTACTATATGTTGCATAGTAAATCTCTGGCCAGCAAAAGTGTGGCAGATCCACGAATAAATCACTGAAACACACGAGTGAAGCATTAGTGAAGGACTGCCTTGTCTTCATTACCTGATCTGCAAAGAATTGTGCAAGTGCTTCACAAAATTATAAGGAAAAGACTTTCTGCTGAGAAAGTCAGGCTGGGCTGCAAAAGCTGCCAACCATTCAAAAAAAATTGCAATTAAACAATGCAGTGGAAATTTCACTGGGAATAAAAGATGCCTTCTTGTGTGAGATTGGTATACGGGTGCAGTGCTAATCCAACTAAGCTTATTTTATGAAGGCATGTCCTATATCATTTATGCACCAACATTCATTCCCACAATTCATGGCTATTCTGGTGCAATAGGCCAGGAATACACACAAGTTAAGCAGGAATATCCAAAGATCCAGTTACATCCACATTATACAGCACGGTATATGCATTTATAAAGCATGTTTATGTTACGCCAGCAATTTAGATTCTTGAGAGGTTCTAAATCCCAGTCTCTGTGACCAGCTTGGAAGTCTTAGCTTCTGTTACTCAATACCTCTCATCCTTTTTTTCTCTGCTACCTAACCAAGGACTGGTATTTTGCTATCAGACGAAAAAGTCATTTACTTGTCTTCTAAGATGATGGAAGAACTCTTGCCACTGCTGCTATTATAGCAATAACCCATGCCTGGGTGTGGGTAATGCTAAATTTACCCACGGTTGGCGTGGTTTGGTCCCGGGCGGCCCGAGGACCAAAGAAAGCCAACCGCGGGTAAATTTAGCATTACCCACACCCAGAAGTGGGTTATTGCTATTATACCATGACATTATTTAAGAAAAGAAACTGTTACTTTTCTTAAATAATGGCATAGTATAATGCCTGTTTACTGCCCTTCCGCAGATGTCTGGCATCCGCGTAGTTCTGATGTACTGCGCCCGCAGTACATCAGAGTTGTGAGCAAACGGAGAAAGCAAGATCTCCGTTGCTTTTATCTCGCTATGTTAAATGAGTTTAACATAGCGAGACAGTTTTAAAATAAGCAACGGACATCTCCGTTGCTTATTTTAAAACTGTCTCGCTATGTTAAACTCATTTAACATAGCGAGACATAAAAAGCAACGGAGATCTTGCTTTCTCCGTTTTTAACACTGTCTCGCTATGTTAAATGGGTTTAACATAGCGAGACAGCTTTAAAATAAGCAACGGTGCTTATTTTAAAGCTGTCTTGCTATGTTAAACCCATTTAACATAGCGAGACAGTGTTTTAAAACGAAGTTACTAATGGAAAAAAGTCCGGGCGACCGGACCTTTTTCCATTAGTATAACTCGATTTACAACAGGCATGCTGGCCAATCAGCATGCACGTTTTGGGGGGTCATGGTATAATATAGCAATAACTTCGCTGGGTGTGGGTAATGCTATTACCCACGGTTGGCGTGGTTTGGTCTCGGTAGCCCGAGGACCAAACAAAGCCAACCGGGTAAATTTAGCATTACCCACACCCAGAAGTGGGTTATTGCTATTATACCATGACATTATTTAAGAAAAGAAACTGTTACTTTTCTTAAATAATGGCATAGTATAATGCCTGTTTACTGCCCTTCCGCAGATGTCTGGCATCCGGCGGTTCTGATGTACTGCACCGCGCAGTACATCAGAGTTGTAAAAGCGGAGAAAGCAAGATCTCCGTTGCTTTTTTTTAGTGTCTTGCTATGTTAAATGAGTTTAACATAGCGAGATAGTTTTAAAATAAGCAACGGACATCTCCGTTGCTTATTTTAAAACTGTCTCACTATGTTAAACTCATTTAACATAGCGAGACACTAAAAAAAGCAACGGAGATCTTGCTTTCTCGTTGCTTTTAAAACACTGTCTCGCTATGTTAAATGGGTTTAACATAGCAAGACAGCTTTAAAATAAGCAACGGAGATCTCCGTTGCTTATTTTAAAGCTGTCCCGCTATGTTAAACCCTTTTAACATAGCGAGACAGTGTTTTAAAAACCGAGTTATACTAATGGAAAAAAGTCCGGGCAACCGGACCTTTTTCCATTAGTATATCTCGATTTACAACGGGCACGCTGGCCAATCAGCGTGCACGTTTTGGGGGGGTCATGGTATAATACTACTATTAATTCTACTGTTGCACCTTAGTTATCTGATGATGGAAAGGAACAGACCAACAAATCAAAGGGGAACACTGCAGACTCTACTTTATCAGTCACAGTTTCATTTCAACTTTTCTTTACAGGAAGTAATAACTGTGAGTGAAAGAACTGAGATAAGTGACACGAACTACTCAGTTACTCATTCTAAATAGCAAACAGTTACACATTCATATATAATGAATGTGTCTTAGATGCTGATTTAGTTACTGTATTAGGTTTTACAGACTGCAAGACTATTAAGCATTAGTATATGACATCAAGCACTTGTTTTGCTTGAAAATGCTTCTTATGGTACCTAACCTAACCTTAATAACTACATCTTTGTATTATAAACAGAACACCATTGTAAGCCCACAAATGGAAAGGTTGTGGGCGACATTACTGCCATACACTCTGCCCACAGCAGCAGATGTCCAAAGTACAAAACGCCATTTCAGCTTTCATATAGAAGCAAAAAGCAAGATGGTGCTGTCTAGTTTCCTGTTAAGTCATCACTCAGAGGGTGCAGTGATAAATGTTGCATATTATGCCAACTAAACGTAGAGACCTTGCTGGCATAATATGAATGTTGTAGCACTGAGCCCTTGCATGGAGGTACAAACATATCTCCCAAGTTCTTTGCTTAAAAAAATGAGTGTGGAAGTCTGGAAGCAATGAGGGAACAGCTTTTAAATATTGTACTAATTCACTTAAAAACCTAAAGGAATAACGTGTTACATCCAAATGCAGAGCTGAAACCTGATGCACTGGCATTGTCAACTTACTGTATTCCTCTGAGATTTACTAGAAAACCAAAACAGCAGAGCAAACATATGTGGCAAAGTAACGGATGGTTAATTTCTGCTTCTGCATGAATGCAAAAACAGCATTTTACACTCCAGCCATCTGCAGCTGTGGCCAGAGGTTGTTGGGGGTAATGTTGCCCACAACCTTTTGGTCCACGGACTTAAAACGTATTCCATTCTAAACATCACTTTTGACTGCAGTTATATTGCAAAGCTCATTTAGTTTTACAGTAGTCACATAAATGGCTCACTGATGAGAAAATTCCATAAAAAAATGTCACCTTGGATTTGATTTCTTAATGAGAGCACATCCATTTGACATGCATCTGCAGTCAACTGTGTTATTCGCCATGTAGATATAGGAATGATTCAACCCTTGGCCCCTACTGCTGAACAAGCTTACTTCTGCTGGAAGATCAGAAGACTGGAGTCTATTCCTACATAACAGTGGGAGATTCTGCACTCATGAGTGTGGTATTCTTTGGATGAGACTTTAAACAGAGATGCCATCTGCCTTAGTTGGTGGTAGCTCAGGCAGATGTAAGATAAAATTGTAGTTATTGAAAAAAGGAAGGGAAATTTTCCTGGCATCCTGGATAAAAGTTAACCTATCAGTATAAATACTTCCTGTGGTCCTTCCTGGAAAAAGGACATAGGCTTAGTGGAACTAAATTAATTCAACAAGTAAAAATAAATAAATAAATAAATATAAATAAAACAAAATGCATTATTGCTGTTCACCTGGTTGCGGACAGGAGTGACATAACCCTTTTTTCTGTAGTCAATTGAATCTGGCAGGGTTTCAGTCAGATCTGGAACATAATATGTTGTATTTAGGTTGGGAGGAGTTTGTGGAACAATTAGCCCCGTCATCTTCTTAACCACCTCTTCACTTGTCTGCAAGAAAAACAACAGAAAGCTTTATAGTCAGGGGTTCACTTGCAGTAAGGCATGTTTTCATTTGAAAATTGTGTTACTCTTCAGTTTTTAAATTATGCTCCACTGGTTTAAATTGTTGAGTGAGTGAGCTCAGTGCCACATAAACATTAACATGACTTAAGTTAAGCTCCACATTTGTCCCTCCCCACCCCCCAGAAAAAACAAACCTACAACTGTTTTCCATATCTGCTATTCATTTCATATTTAAAGTTCTATTTTTGTGTAGTAGCAACTAGATAATTGAATATTATTAAATTTATAATTTTATCTGTCATGCACAAGTGGTATAATTTCCTTTTATGTGATGTAACAGCTAAAAATGATATCCTCATGGATTTCACATAACTGAAATAGACTGGTTCATGTACCAGGAATTACATTTCTTTGATTGTATTTATGATGTTGGTGAGGTTTCTAGATGTCATCAAAATTCTGCTACTATTTTGGAATATAGACCAAAATGAAAGAATGGGTAATAGCAACCATAGTAAATTAAAATGAAAGTGTCAGGTGCCTGGTTAGCATATATATATTTATCTTAACAGTTGACCCCAGATGCAGGGTTTGATATAAGCACATATCTGGTACTAGCACACTTCGTAGATACATTTTTATTTATCTAGATCTTGGCATATCATCAAATTTTTTGACACACCTGGCATAGATTCCAGAGTTTAAGTATACCCTTGACACATTATAAAATGTACTAAAATTCTACTAAATCCACCAAATATATGTTACTTGCTACAAGATAAAGTAAAAATAATATACATTATACATGCAAAATATAGACACTGACACCCTTGAGATCTCACACTCTTTAGTTGCTCCCGCAAAAAGAAACTGCAGTAAAGTAAACAAAATTTGTATTTCTGGTGTCATTCAAAGAGGATCCAGTATCTGTCTGCCTGGGACGACATGATCGACAGACCACGATGCTTTGCCAGAGATGGTCTGCACCTGTTGCCCCTGGGATTCAGGTTACTGGCTAAGGCTCTTGCCACCCATATAGAGCCTTTTTTAGGCAAAGTTCAAAAGACAAAACCACCACCGTAAGAGGTACAAGCATGCAAAATCTGAAGGTAATGCTACTCAATGCTAGAAGTCTAAACCTCAAAATGCACTCTCTCGAGGCACTCCTAAAAATAGAGAACATCGATACCTGTGCAGTAACTGAGACCTGGTTCAAGGCTCCAGAGAGCACCCCTGCAATACCAGGCTACAACTCTTACCACACTTTTCGGCCCCTAAACCAGGATCGAAACACTAAAGGTGGAGGAGTGTCCATATTCACCAAGGATATTCACACCACCAGGTTAGTTGCCCAACACAATGCATCTGAAATTCTCCAGGTGCAACTAACACTAGGTAAGACTGCAATCCAAATTGTAGCTTGATACAGATCCCCCACCATGCCCTGAGATTCTCACCACACCTTTCTAAACATACTGGAAAATATTAATATACAACCAAACATCCTAATACTAGGTGATGTCAACTACTCTGCCATTAACTGGGAAAACTACTCGTGTACCAGCACCTTTGCCCAACAGTTCTTGGAATTCATAAATTCCAATGCCCTGGATCAACTAATCCATAGTCCCACCAGAGGCTCCAATATCCTAGACCTGGTCATTACCAACATGGGAAATCGATGCTCCACACCTATGGTCACCCCCTCATTGGTCAGGTCAGACCATAAGCTAATCACCCTTAATCCACATCCCACCCTCACCCCCCAGTAAGGAAACCTCTATAAAAAACTTCTCCAAAGCCAACTTCATGCTACTCAAGTAAGAAGTTACAAACTTCATGACACCCATGCAGACGGGAACTGAAAGTTCGACTGCTGAGTCCTACACTAAAGGCACTGTACAAGCACATCCACTCATGCATGAATTGTGCCATCCCAAATAGAACCAAGATGCTCTCCTCCAAAAAAATGAAGCCAATCTGGTGGTCCCCTACCATAAACAAACTTTACAACAAAAGGAAGAAACTGTTACAGAAAAGAGGAAAATCCCAGGATGCAAAAAACTCCCTTACCAGCCTCAGTAAGAAGCTGAGATCCCTCATAAAATCCCCCAAAGCTAGTTACGAAAATAAAATTGCCAAAGATTCCAAAGACAACCACAAGGCATTCTATAACTATGTCAAGAATCTAAATGGCAATGCTCAGATCTGCTCTGAGCTACAACAGAATGACATTAAATACACTGATCCCAAGGATATTGCCAATATCCTGGCACATTGATTCAGTGCCAACTTCACCCCTGTCTTACCCCCTAAATGGCCCCTCTCAATATCAGAAGATTGCCAAATTCTGGTAATAATGGCCACACAGGTAAAAAAACGCACTCTCCAAAGCTAAGAATACAGCAACCATGGGACCATGTGACATCCTGGGCTGTGTACTACATGAACTACAGAATGAACTGGTACCTCACCTAAGTGTCATGTTTAATCATACCCTCACCTCAGGCTTCGTGCCCACTGAGTGGCACACAGCTACAGTTATCCCACTCCACAAGGGGGGATCCATCTTGGGTCCCAGGAACTACCGCCCCATCAGTCTGACGAGCCTGATCTGCAAGGCCATGGAGCATATTTTCATGGAACTTATAAACAAAGACATTGGCAACCTTAAAACACTGGACCCCACCCAGTTTGGGTTCGTGAAGGGTCAATCTTGTCTCCTGAACCTGATTGATTTCTTTGAATCAGTCTCCAGAGCCGTGAATGAGGGTAAGGCAGTCCACACAGCCTATCTGGACCTTGCCAAGGCCTTTGACACCATCCCCCACTCTGGAATCATAGATAAACTTACTAATCCCTACGTCTCTCGATGGGTTGCCAACTGGCTTACTGACAGAACCCACACTGTAAAAGTAGCTGACTCCAAATCCAGCTCCAGACAAGTGACAAGTGGAGTACCTAAGGGTTCAGTCCTGGGACCTCTCTTGTTTGGCATCTACTTCTCTTAAGTACAGGCCAACACTAAGGGACTCTGGCTAACAAAGTTCGCAGATGACTGCAAACTGGGAGCCATTACTGAATCCCCAAATGATGTGGATACTCTACAAAAGGGCCTTACAGAAACAGATGCTTGGTGCCAGAGCCATGGGCTCAAGCTCAATGCCAAGAAATGCATAGTTATCCCCTTTGGGTAAAAACATGTACCTGTGAATTACCACATAGGTGGCAGTACACTAAACACCAAAAGTGTGATAAGAGACTTGTAGAGTACTGTAAGGCAAGTAAAAGGTATATGCCCTTTTCCCCACTGTAGTCTGACCCTGGAATTAGTATATATAGTTAGGGTAGGTGTGGAGAGCACAGACCCCACAATGGGGGGGGGGTATAGCCCTCCCACCTAGTTTGGGTTTATATTATATTTCACTGAAAACAATACATTTTAAACCATAGACATGCATACTTACAACACCAATGACTAACTCTTTCCAGAAGACAATATAGACCCAAGCTAAATGGGGGGCTACACCCCCCCACACCCCCCTAACTATATATACTAACTCCAGGATCGCACTACACTAGGGAAAAGGGCATATACCTTTTACTTGCTTTACAGTACTCCACACAGTGTCAGTACTTCACTTCAGTGAACTGAGATTCGGTGAAATGATTTTACAGTAATTTGAGCTTTCAGCGATTTTGTCAGGGTGAATTGAAATTCAGTGAAATGAGCTTTCAATGAAACAAAGTAGGTCCATATAAATATGTGTATATATATATATATATATATATATATATATATATATATATATATATATATATATATATATATATATATATGTGTGTATATATATATATATATATATATATATATATATATATATATATATATATATATATATATATATATATACACATCTATGTATCTATTTAAATCCATCAGATATTACTTTTGTCAACATGTATAATGTCAACCAAATTGATTGACATTATGCATATCGACACACTACTACACATGCACCAAGAATTAATTCTCGATGCATGCAAAACCTACAAAAAAAAAACAAAAAAAACATTGTTTTTTTTTGTAGGGGGGCACCCCTGATAATTATATATTCTAACTCCAAGATTGCACAATCCCTAGGGAGAAAGGTATATTCCTCTACCAGGGGATTGTCAATCTCGCATGCCTGATGACCATCTGTTTAGCTGACCAAATTGGGAAATTGGGTCAATTAAACAGATATCAACCAGATGTCTTTTCTATTCAAATGGACAAACAATGTGCTTGAGTTTTGGTGCTGATGAGTGAACCTCACCCAAAGAAATTAAATTTTACGATGTTGTATCCAGCTCTTTTCATGATTTTCTTTCCAATTGAAGTAAAAATGTTTCTAAATGTGAAAAAGTATTAGATTCTGTGCATGACATTGAATTTAAAAAAAAGCAGCTGTTGGTTTTGTGCAGGAGCCTGGGGAAAGTACCGGTGATTTAATGTTGCATGGCATTGGATGTGGTGGAGAAGGTAGTTGTCCATTTAAATTTTTAAAGCACTCTTTCACTGTATTATAATGTAATGGGCCTTTAATAACTACAGGCAATCTTATTTATAATTAGGCGACAAACAGATTAGCTGACTTTGTGAACAAGTGGTCTGTTATATCCTGCATGGCTGAAAAATATGTAACAACAGCCCAGATGACTTACAGATGGCTGCTGGTCTAATCTGTTACCATAATCCTTTTACATGTTATATCACTAGATTTTTCCTTATCTGCTATATCTGTACCGCAGCACTGCAATTTGTCTTATTGTCTAAGCACACTTCCAGTCTGCTACATATTCCACAAAACCAAATAATCCAGAAAATTCCGTTTGTCCAGTAAGTTGCCCTGTCCACCTTATGTTTATGTGGTGTAATGTGTATGTCTAAATAAATCCTGTGGCTTATAATATCTCACTCTTTCAATCATCACACTATTGTTCTATCATCACAAAGATGTTATTTTATTTCTTTCACAGTGCTGTAGCCTAAAAGGCCATCCACGTTTGTACTCACCATGTCTCCCAAGTGGTTCATTCCAACTTCAAAAGTGTGCATTCCAAGTGAGAATTCTAGATTGTGATTTGTAATGAACCTCAGATTCTTTTCCCAGATCATCCTTCTTGACAAATGTTCATCCTACAACAAAGACAGAAAAGTAACAGTGATATATATTAACATCTCAATGTAGCAAAGCCGTGCGTGATGCATAGTGTACAAGCACAATGGTGTTAAAACATCTTGGCATGAAAATGAGATTTGAATGTACAGTAGTGCCCCAACATTACAGAAATGTGTAATCCATACTGGGATTTTGAGCTCAAATACATTAAATATGGAAAGTGACTCACTTACTAATACAACAGGTGAGGACATATAGCTTCAAAACAGCAAAATGTTTTGCATTATTCTGTGATGAACCCTTCATAATAGCATGCATCAATATATTGCAAGTAGAAACAGTAAGCCTGACTTAAGAGTTAAAAAAACAGCATTAGTTTGACTATGCAGTTACCATATGTTTAGAATTTAACTCTGCACTTGTAGTATATGTTCTCAGATTGATTCTCACTATCTTATTATATTACATCATGATATATTTCTCCTCACCTAATCTCTGTAATACTAATCAGGGAACTAACAAAATAATTAAATGTTATACCTGCCAAGCTCTTTATGTATATATTAGGAAAATGAAGAAATGCCCCCAAATGAGAGATTATATAGATGCCAGAATTTAAATTTGCCATCTCCAGCGCAAACGGTGCATGGTGTAAACAATGACTGATATACCAATCTGACAGACACATGCTTCAGAGATATCACATATACGCTAGTTCTTTCAGCAGTGTCTCTTTCATGCACACAGATTTACACATACATACACACATCTCTCTCTCTCTCTCTCTCTCTCTATATATATGTATATATACATATATGGGAGTGATTACGTAAGTCGACTGCCTTTAAAGTCGACATCTGTTTTGTTGACGCACTTTGGTCAACAAAACAAATAGCTCGGTTTTGCAAGATCACTGCAATATTGGGGTTGGGAAATATCTCCTTCCTTTAGTATTGTATGATCTCAGAGTTAAAATATATATTTAGTGGAAGGTGGGTATGGAGCCGTCCCACATTTCTACATGCTCCACAGTAAGTTCTCTGAGCATGCACACTGCAGCTTTGATGTTTTATTTTTGATCTTGCTAATATTTCAACTTATTTAAGTACACAGATGTGCATATATATTTATCTAAACATACTGGTATTGTGGATTTGAGTTAGAAGTCAAGTCATTCAACAAAAAGGTCCATAACTGGAGCAAGAAGATGATCTGTCATGTAATGTGATAGAGCCAAAGTAACCCTAGTAGGAGAGGGAACACTGTAAAAAGAGAATGGAAATTAGAAGTAGCAGTGACATTTTCCTCTCACTGGGCAGGTATTGCAGAGGGACACAAGTAGGGGGCTGGTCCTAAGATGGAACATGGAAACAACAGTGGCATTGCTTCTCACTGTACAAGGATTACAGAAGGACAGATGCAGGGCGGCTGGTAATCGGGACCTATAGAGGCAGGAGCCAGATAACCAGGCAGGGGCCTGTTTAACAGAATTAAATAGGTGAGAACTGAACACTCAGGTAAGGGCCTGTCTAAGTCCAGAGATGCCAGAATACTTGAAGGAGGACATTCTGAAGCAAGACAAGCGACACAGGCAAGGAAGTCATGGGCACTTGGTATAAACAAGTCACAGGAGTTATTGAACTGCAGAGAACTATGTATTTTCTGTCATTTAAGTGTGCAAATTCTCACACATTTGTTTTTTGCAGTAAAATGAAAGAATGGTTCATAGCTGCTTACTAGGCTAAGGATGACAATGGACTTTTTAAGCCTAGCTGTGCATCCTAAATTGCTGACAAGTTCTGGTACCCTTGATAAATATTAGTAGGGGGTTGGAAGGTGAAACATTTACAAGAAGGGGTCTGGGAGAGGAACCATTTACAGGTTGCCTGTGTCCCTTAGAGATGTAGGTGCCAAACTTGGGATGAATTTCCTGTTCTCCATCCAATTCTCCAAGTTACACTTGAATTTAGTTAGGGCGGAACTCTTCTTCACATGGATGGTGAGCCTGTTCCAGAGATGGAGCAGTCTCTGGGATACACAGCTGTCTTTCCAGCAGGTCCTATTTATATCACAGGCAACGTTTAAGTCTTTAGAATGGGTAATACTGGTGCTGTTTGTTTTGTGGATATGCAGGAGGTCCATCAGAGTGGGGTCTGACCATCCCTTTATGCCAGTAACAGATCTCCCCTCAACAGCCTGTAGGAGAAAGAATGCAGGGATAGGGTCTTGAGGTGGTCTGCATAGGACATTTTACTTATGCCCTTTATTCTTTTAGTGAGGAATCTTTTTTGACTTTCTCCAAGTCTTTTGGGTTTCTACTACCATGATGGGAATAGACCCCATTCCTAAGTCAAAGTACGATTAAAGTTCATGAAATTAGTATTGTTTCACTCTTTGATGTTAGCCAAAAGTGCTCTTCGCAGCACCTGCAATGTGCCCAGTAATGACTCCTTCTGCAATTCGTACGGTGTTACATGAATTGGTAACATATCAAAATACAATTGTAAATTATTTTTTATAAGACCAGTTGCTCCTACTACTATTGGAACTGTCTGGGTATCTTTCTTCCATATAGCTCTCGTTTCTGCCTGCAGATCGAGGTATTTTCTGACTTTGTGTCTCTCTGTACGCAAGACACTGTAGTCACTAGGTGTGGTGATTTCAATGATCAGTGCTACTTTTGTCTTCTTTTCTTGGACCACTGTATCCGGTTTTCTAGTATCTATCTTTTGGACTGTTGGTATTGAGTGATCCCATGTAATGTAAACTTCATCATTTTCTGTGATTGTCTGTGGCTCATGTTTCCAGTGTTTTTCAGCCACTTAGATACCATAGTGTTTGCACAATCTCCAGTGTAACAATCTCGCCACATTATTATGCCTTTCAGTATACAGTCCCTCTGCCATTAGAGTTCCAACCAGCAATAAGGTGTGTGACTGTTTCCAATTCAGTTCCACAAAACCTACATATGTCTGTTTCTCCCACATGTTCAATGGACTTAGTAAACCAGCGTGTACATAGCCCACTGTCTTGGGCTGCCAATATTAACCTTTCATTTATTGATGTAAATTCACCTCTCCTTAACCATTCCTGTGTTCATTCTTGATCAACATGAGGCTCTTCTGTGGACCTTTGTGGATGTTCCAGTTGTTGGATATGCCTGGTTAAGTACATAGCCAATGGGGCACTGTACTCAAATGATAAGTCTGATGATTGCCGAATACAGTGGAACAATGACTTCCTTGGACCTGGATGCCATACCTTTGTTTATAAGTTGGGCAACATAGAATGATTTCCTCACCACTGTAGGCATGTAATGGTCAAAGGCTGGATTACTGTCTACATATGTATCTAAGTCCCTGACTACTGGGTCAGCTCTAAGGGGTGTGTTGTCAATATGATCATTACCAGGGTGGATGACTTCTTGAAGGATACTATTATGCATTTCTTGACATTTAATGTTAGTCCATGGCTCTGATACCAGCTGTTTGTCTGTGTCAGCCCTTCCTGGAGAACATTTGTGTTAGTGTGAGATTCAATGACAGCTCCTAATTTGCAATCATCTGCAGATTTAGTCAGCCAGAGACCACTGACATTGGTCTTGACTTTAGAGAAGTAAATGCCAAAAAGGAATGGTCCAAGGACCGCTCCCTTAGGGATTCTAATTTTGAATGGCCTCTATGTAGAGGTGGACACCCCAACTCTAACTTCCTAGGTCCTGTCTGTGAGCCAGCTGGCTATCCACCATGTGATATATAGGTTTGTACCTAACCTCTTAAGTTTGTTAACAATGCCTAAATGGGGAGTTGTGTCATATGCCTTGGTCAAGGAGGGAGTTTGAACCATTTTTCTCTTATCCATTGCTTTGGTGACCTTCTCAAAGAAGTTCAGCAGGTTGAGCAGGCATGACCTGACCTTGACAAAACCAAACTGGGTTGGATCCAATGTCTGGAAGTTTACTATATCATCACTGATCAATTCCATGATAATTCTTTCCATGGCTTTGTATATAAGACTAGTGAGACTTATGGGTCTGTAGTTTCCAGGGTCCATAGATGGCCCACCTTTGTGCAGATGGATCTCCATTCATGAGGCACAAAACCTTTTTGGAGGCTACAGTTAAATAGCAATTCCAGATGGCCTGATAGGTCATGTTTCATGCTATTTAGAAGGCATCCTAGGATATTGTCTGGGCCCAGTGATGCAGTATTATTGGCCTTAGAGAGAGCATTAAGGATCTGTTCCCTAGCGATTGTAGGGGGAGTTATATTTGATGGTATTTCCTGAGAAAAGGTTGAAGGGGAGAGAGGGGCAAAGTTGCAACTGAATTTATCAGCCAGTAGGTTTGCTATATCTTTTTCTTTTAAACACCTTTATTGAATTATCACTGGTGACATAGGCAAATTTACATGTATACAAAAGTAATCAAACTGTATTAACAAATTAACATTAACAAACATTATACTTCATATATATATATATTGCTATATATCATATAACCTAAGCAGCATTACATAAATTATTTAATTCCTGACCCTTTTTAAACAAGACACATCTTTATTAAATCATTACTTACGACATAAGCATTAAGCAGTTTTACATTTATATAAATGAACACAAACCACATCGACACAGTCCTAGTTGAAAGCATTTTACATTGCAAACCATACTGACACACTCCGAGTTGCAAATATTATACATCACTTATAATCTACCCAATCATTTTCAGTCAAACATTACATAGCTCATTTAAGGTCTGCCTTCTTTTAAACCTCATTCCTTCCCTGTATTTATTGTTCCCACAATTCACATCTTTTCCTATGTAGTTTGCACCTACCCTTCTATGTGGCTTTTTAAATCATGTCTCAGTGACCACACAGACATCAGCGTTCTCTAGGGTGAAGAGAGCTTCTAGGGAGTGGAGTTTTTTTGTTTAGTCGTCTCCTAGCATTGAGCAGTAATACCTTTAGATTTTCTTGCTTTTGATTTGCTATATCTGAAGTACTTTCAGTTTAGCATTGCCTAAAAAGGGCACTCAGGGGGAAGATAATGTTTTGGCTAATATTCAAAAGCCTAGAGGGGAGAGGTACAGCCCATCCCTGGTAAAGCAGAATAATCTGTTGATCATGCTTTCAAACATTCCACCCCCTTAGAATGACACCAGAAACTAAGCCAGTTACTAAAGTCAGTCATCTTTTGTTTGTATTGTGGTATCATCCTTGGAGAAGGTAAAATGCTGCTCAATGCTAGGCTCATACCAGCCTGGGACACAAATTCCGAGAGCTCCATGATGTCTCTCTTCATATAGTCTAGGGAAGTATGTCTCAGATCACTTAAACCCACATGGACTATGACTGAGTCATACAGGTACTTGTGGTCCATTGACCTGAGTGCGTGTGTAATGTGGTGGATCCTAGCCCCTGATATACAACTCATCGCAACTTTCTCCTTACTCAGCCTGGTGAGAGGGACATCAGTGTGTCTCACATTGGAGTCTCCAATAACCAGAATGTTGGATTGTGTGGTGGCTTGCCTTATGGGCTTAGAAGTATAGGCTCCATGAGATTTGGCTGCATGTGTTGATGTAAGTATTGTTTTGAAAGAGTGAATTTGGGGCTGTTGAATGTATTTGTAATGCGTACTTCATCTAGGAGGTCTTTGGGGTTCAGGAAGGTTACATTTAAGTGCCTCAGCATATGTGGATCTGTATGTCTGCTTTGAATTATGTGTGGTGGGTGCAGTGTGTGTACTACTGACAGCCGTATTGACATTAGGAGTATTTTTATGTGAGAGCTTTGCCTCCGGTGACATTGTCTAAATACATCTCTCACATACCATATCAGTTTGTTTGAGAATTAACTGGTTGTCAGTAAACACGAGGCAATTTCTACATTGCCTTAGGATGCCCATATCCACCAAGCTGGTAACTGAGATAGTGGGAAAGTTCATAACCATGTTAACAGACCCTTTTTATTGAATAGACAGTTGGAGTGAGAATATAAAGCAATGTCAGGAGTATCTGTTTGCAACTCTGGGGACAGTGCTTGACACTGCAAACTAGTTATCCTGTGTGCAGCTAGGTATTGGTGAAATTTAAATTGTACTTTTACAGGAAAAATGTCACTTAATGTGCCTGTGTCTTTACAGGGCAGTATCAAGAACTTGAGGGCAAACTAATAAGTAGAGCCTGAAAATTTACGGAAGTATTTAGGCAAATATTCTGAAGTTAGAAACAAATCAAGCAGTACTTACTGAAAACAAAGAATTAGCCTGTCAAGAATAATGAAAAGAGGGGATCGCGTGAATGGCTACTGCCTGGCTACTACTAGTGCTGTCTCACCACAGCTTCACTCTGCTGGGATACAATGCTCCTTTGCTTCTTCTCTCACCAAAAGCAGAACATTAACACCAATCTCAAGATGAGCAGCAGGCCTCAGCCTATTTAGTGATCCAGTCTTGTCCCAGATGATGCAAGGGTCTATAGACTTGTTGTAGCCGTTTGCTGGTAGATGCCCCAATTAAAAGTAGAATATAAGTAAAACACAGTGTAAAGAAAACAAATCACAGTATACAAAATAGAAGAAGGGAATAAAGTAATACAAAATACATGAAAGCAAAAGCAAACTAACCTTTCTCTCACAACAAGTTGTGGCAGAGTCTGGGTGAGCTTTTCCAGTAAAGGGAGAAAAATGCATGACATTTGAGTGGAATTCCCCAAAGTATGGACTGAGGGGCCTCAAAACACTAGAATTTGTGTGTGTGTGTGTGTGTGTGTGTGTGTGTGTGTGTGTGTGTGTGTGTGTGTGTGTGTGTGTGTGTGTGTGTGTGTGTGTGTGTGTGTGTGCGTGTGTAAGTGTAATGTTTTGTATGGATGATACACCATTTGCCTTCACGCTTAGGTTCATAGGTTATTGCCAGGCTAATGACCACCAGGGTGCATACAAGCCTAGATGCCACACCCCAAACCATTTGAGTCTCAAGTACCATGGGTGTCTATGGGGGGTCATGTTAGTGGGGAGGTAATTAAAGATTTGTAGGGAGGGTATTAGTTAGTATAATACGTTTCTTATTGACGGCCTTTGTCAACAGGAGGTGAATGAATGTTGTGGTTCTCCATTCACTTGGAACATAGGCTGTTTCCAGGCTGTAGTTGAAAAGTGCCTCAAGTGATCCTGATAAGTTGCATTTTAGACTGTTCAGGAGGCAACCAGAGATGTTGTTGAGACTCATGGAGGTGGTGTTCCTGGCTTTTGCAAATGCTGCCAGCACCTTTTTAAATGGGGGTAGTATGATGGAGGATGATTCCAACTGGTGGAGCTGGGGGAGAGTAGGTGGGGGAGGTGAAGTATGAACTGAATTTATCAGCCAGTAGGTTTGCTGTGTCACCCTGATCAGTGAAGGTGGTACCATGCTGTGTGTTACCTTTAAGGTTCTGGATATAGCTGAAGAAAGCCTTGTGATTGTCCTTAGCCTGCAAAGCTGTTCTGAACCTGTGGTTGGCCTTGTTGGACTTAATTAGACCAAGAATGTAAGCCAGTTATCAAAATTAGTCATTTTATGTTCACACTATGGCATCATCCTTGGTGAACGTAGAATGCTGCTCATTGCAAGGCTTGTACCTATCTGTGAAACATATTCTGAGAGATCCATTATGTCTCTTTTCATATAGTCCAGTGAGGTACATCACAGATATTTTACACCCACATGGGCTATGATAGAAACAAGATGTCTTTACACGAGATGCTCTTTCTGATTTTGGCCATGAGGTTTCTTCTTTTATTATATACCCTGTTTAGGACAGGATCCCACCAGTGGGGGTTGTTTTTAGTGCTTGTTTTGAGTTTAGTAATGGTAGGTATGGGAGTCTCTGTGTAGTCATTCACATGTTTGTGAATAATTCTTCATAGGTACCTGTGGTGTCAAGGTTAGGGGGAGCCTTAAATTTTGACAAACTGTCACTTAATAGGATGTAGTTTGCCTTAGAATAGTTCCTAACTGTTACTGGTTTAGCTAGGTTTTCTGGGTTGATTTTTACTTCAAAAGAGACAGCTTTATGATCTAACCTCACTAGAGAGGAGGTGACACAGGTGTGGGGGATGCAATGCTCTCCTATGTGGTAAGCACCAGATCCGGTATGCTTGATCCTCTGACTGTCTCTTTCAGAGTGTGCTAAAAAAAGTCCAGAATGTATTGTTCCTTTGTTAAAGTCACACATGAATAGGGTGTTTCATTGGATGGTGAGAGCCTCTAGTAGGTTTAGGTAAGAGTCATGAGACTCTAGGGGCATAGATGGTGACCTGGACAAAGCCATGACATGGTGAGAAACCTTATCTGTGGTGACTTGCACATGGATAAGTTCCATGGTATTATCTTGTCTAACCAACTTGGAGGTATTTTTGTTACTAACATAGATCAAGACACCTCCACCTTTGGCCCCAGTTTGTGCTGTTGTTGGTCTAAATGTGTGGATGGCTATGTAGCCTTGCACTGACAGAGTACTTCCTACAGCTTTAAACCATATCTTGGTCACGGCACACGTTTACATTCTCCAGAGTTAGGAGAGCTTGAAGGGTGTGGAGTCTTGTTTAGGCTCCTAGCACTAAGCAGTAACACCTTAAGGTTGCATGGAGACGTTTTCTCTATGTTGGTAGTTTTGTCTTTCTGGTATTGCCCAAAAATGGCTCTAAGAGGGTGGATAAAATTTTAGCCAATATCCAAAAGCCTAGAGGGAAAATGATGCATCCCATCTTTGGCAAAGCAGCGAGGTCTGTTGATCATATCCTCCCATGCTGATAGATATCAGATCCTCCTGGAGTGACACCAGAATCTAAGCCAAATATTAAAATTAATCACTTTATGTTCATACTATGGCATCATCCTTTGTGAAGGTAGAATGCTGCTCATTACAAGGCTCATACCAATCTGTGACACCTATTCTGAGAGCTCCATTATGTCTCTTTTATATAGTCCAGTGAGGTACATCTCAGATCATTTACACCCACATGGACTATGACAGAATCATATTGGTACCTGTGATACGGTGGCCTGAGTGTGTGCATGATATTGTGGATCTTGGCTCCAGATAGGCAGCTAACCATTTTTTTCTCCTTGTCAAATCTGGTGAGTGGAGAATCTGTGTATCACACAATAAAGTCCCCAATTACAAGAGTTTTAAGTAAAGTACATGCTTTATGAGTTTTGCTTTGGGGGATCACTTGGTGTAGGCTTATGTGAGATGTTTGTGTTGCTTTGGGTGTGCGTTTTAATGATTATTGATTAATAGTGTTGCTGTTACGTGGCTTTGGAGGTCCTTGAGATTTTGGAAGGTTTCTTGTAAGTACCTCAACATAATACACTCTGTGTGTGTGGTGAGGGGTATATGTGTGAGTTATGCAGTGTGAGTATTCCTGATAACCTCGTTTGTATGCAACATTTTTGCCTCCAAGGAAGTTGTGTATTTAAATCTCTTTCATACCATGTTATTTTTGTTTAATGGTTGTCTGAGAATGAGACAACTGCTACATTGCCTTAGGATGCCCAAATCTACCAAGATGGCCACAGAGACATTTGTAAATTCCATATTCATGTTGTCCAGACCTGTAATGGTGGGCTGTTTAGGATTAAAGATGATTTTTAACAGGGGTCTTTGGGGGTAGTTTCTGAGGTTAAGAGCAAGATATTATATACTGCTAGGATATGGTAGTGCTATCTGATACACAAACTAGTTTATGAGGTTAAGGGAAAGATGTTATCTAGTGCTATGATATGATAGTGCTATTCCATGTGCAAGTTAGCTGTTCTTAGCTCAGTTCTGCATAATGTCACACCATTTAACAGGTTTCTGACATAGTTTTCTAACAAGGCTGTGCAGTTCTCTCTAAAGAAGAGCTGTCATTTTCTCTGCATTTTATAGCATGCTGGGTGTATGAAGTTTGTACCATTTCACTGGATCTTGCTCCTAAAGCCATTGTGAGCATTTTTAATGCACATTTTAAATTAGAATTTTCTACTGACAAAGTACTTCAGCATTCTTTGAGTGTTACAAATCATGTAAATATAGTAATTTCTATGGTACAGAAAGATGGAGCCCTAATTGTAATCCAGAAGACCTGGATTTAATTAGTGACCCAAGCCTTAGAGGAGCCAGATGGGCAGGGATAGGGGTAAGTGACTGATGTCAGCTTGTCTGTTCTTGGGAAAGGCTATTGGGTTTGCTCTACAGCAGGAATGCCATCTGCATGAATACTTAGAATGCATGCCATATGCATAAGGAGTTGGCACCATAAGCCCAGCCAGGGGTATACATACTGTAACCAAGCATTGTGGATGTGTGGAAGTGTGCACCTGCATAACACTTCAGCAGAGCAGACAATGCAGCATGTACCATGCTAATTTGCCAACACAGGGAGAGTTGTACGAGCATAAAAATAGCCCACTGAACATTAATAAGTATTCAGGAAGAGGTTGACATGTGGCCATCACTGTTTTTACTATACATCTAAAGTATTTGCATTTGGAATCATCTCTCTGGCAATAAACCGAGCATTAATTCTAGTAAACACAGTCATGCATTTTGAAACTTCTAGGAAACTCATCAATATTTCACAGATATACAATCTACTTGGAATCCCCCTCCCATACACCTGGCAACAAAGCTATCTACGGATTCTTCTAGATGATTCACTCTCCTTTCACAGCCATATTGAAAACACTATTTCGCAAGTAACTCAGTAATTTAAAGTACCATATAGCCACGATAAAGAGGCCGGAGTGGCGCAGCGGTTAGCTTTGTTGTCTTACAGCAAAAGGTTCTCTGGTTTGATTCTCACCTGGGGTGTCGTCTGTGTGGAGTCTGCATGTCATCCCTGTAGTTGTGTGGGTTTTCTTTGGGTACTGTGGTTTCTTCCCACATTCCAAAAACATGCAGTAGGTGGACTGGACACTCTAAACTGGCCATAGGTGCGAGTGAGTGGTACCAATGAACTATCATGGCAGGGTTAGCCACCTGGTGGTGTAAATCTTGGCTCGAGATGAATGTCACTGTTGAAGTCACACCCCAACCCCATGTGCAGAATGGGAAAAGGGGTTGAGGATGGATGGATAGCCAAGCTACTTTCTTGTGAAGCACATAGAGCTACTGCAATCAACATTTTGATCCCCAGGCTGCAATATGGTCCTGATTCCAAATTACTTGCTTTCAGTGTAAGTGGCTTATTACACTGGAGTAAGTCACACTGAAAACAAGTCTTTTGGAATCTGGCCGTAAATTTTATTCAGTATAGCTAGATTATTCAGTTGTAATACTGCATTACTACAGACAACCAAAAATATGCATTTTCACTTCATAAATGTTTTTTCTTTCAGCGAACACTGCTGCATCTGTATTCAGAGAGATAAATAGTTTCTTATCGTAGCCAGATCTAGCTATCTGCTTAACACTCTCACTTTCACACTACTCCAGGATAGATACTGCCCACTTCTCAGTAATTATCAGTTCAGGACTCCTCATACATACACTGCAGCTCTAACAGCCTTAAACTAAATAGACTCCAGTTTTCAGTAGCATTGTCTTAAAGATAATTTCCTAAAGCTTGACCCTGGCTCACAGAATAGCATACCTAATGAAATCACAGCTCTGCAATATTTGTTAAACTTTAAGAAATATGTAAAAGCACATTTATCCAGTGAGTACAATGCACCTACTTTAAGGATGCTGGTTACCTGAATTCCTACTACTTTACACAATGCAAATATCTACTGCTACAGAAGTTAATATTTGGTTATCTCTTCTAATATGGATAGAGTATTCAGAATTGACATGCTGTATATACTACTTTTTGTGATAGTTACTTTATACACTTAATTTTGTTCTCTTAGTGGCTCAATATCTGTTGTATTAATGCCATTGCCATGCTACTGTCATTTGCTGCATACTTCTTGCATTCTTTTCACTTTGCTTACTTGTTACTGTTTATGTTTTTGGCAACTGCTTTTTTCTGTTGTTTGCCTTATGGGCTGTGCATTGACTGAGAAGAGTCATGTACTAGTCCTTCTTTCTGATTAACAAAACAGTAAATAATAAAAAAAAAAAAAATAGAATTTACTGAAGTAAATTCTATCATACTCTAACACTATGAGAACTGTAATCTTACAACAGAAGAAAGCATGACAAAGGAATGGCAAAACTACTCTAGTTTAGCCATCGGACAACAATTTATCTCAGAATTACTAAACTGATTTATCTGGTTCATTGCAGGCGCTCAAGTGGTATTAATAGGATGTGATCCACCTTAAATACAAATATAGTATTTGAATAAAAGTCAGTAGAAGTAAAGTTCTGCTAGCAGTGTAAAAAAAAATCTTTAACCTTACCATTTATATACATATAGCCTGGTTCTGTGGCATAGAGAGAGAAAATGATGACTGCACACCTAATGATCTGTGTTTGATTAGCTGCACAGGAAGCTGGGAGAGCTGGTCAGAGGAGTGGGCATGAGTGACCATCTTTATGGGAGGTGCTGCAAACCACTGCAGTACTGACCTCAACGGAAGTATAGGGGTTTTCAAAGAACATATGATTTATGGTGATGATGGTATTGCATTGTTGCCTGCACCCAAGCATAGCAGAAATTTTAGAAATCACTGTTACTCCAAGTACCCACGGTAGTGGTGCTGCGGTAGCGTTGTCGCCTCACAGTAAGATGCTGTCTGGTTCGATTCTCAGCTAGAGTGTCTTCTGCGTAGAGACATGCGTGAATGCGCGTACCTTCGTTGAAGGTTGTGAGTCAGGGCTGGTAACTCGGCACGTAAAAATCAACTACCAATCATTAGCTGTGGCGACCCCTAACCGGGAAAAGCCAAAAGACACAACAACTGTTACTCCAAGTGGGAGCTGTTGGGCTCTTGTAGGCCTCTAACCTTGACTATGGAATTAAAAGGGCAGGCTTTTGTCCAGAGGAGGAATTAATGGGTTTACTGGCTTATATACAGACCCATAAAATTGCTTTTCTCTTGGTGAGTGTAAGTACAAAAAAATCCAAGGACAGTTAGTAACACACACACAAAATATCTATGTGCAACCTTGTTTTGTTTTCCACTGTGAAGGCTGCCAGCCCAGCTAGCTAGAATTTTGTAAACAATTCTATGTCATTTGTGAATAGTAATATGATTTGTGTGCTTGTCCTACAAATGTAAGAAAACTGTATGTTCAGTACTGAGCTTCAAAACTGTAACCACAGTGCACCCTGTTGGAAAAGAGCAAAAACGTGTATAAACTACATGCCTATACAAATGTATGTATTGATAGCAAAGGCTGGAATATACAGAGTTAACTTGAAAACTCTAAGAAAATAAGTAAAAGAGTTTTATGATGTGTTATAAAGTTAGTTTATCTCAGCTAACAGACAGGATGCCTAGTGCTAGGGGTTTCTTTCTATTGTCTTGAGACAGAGATAATTACTAGGTTTCACATGTAAAGTGTTTTTATATTGCTCTGTGACGTCCTAGCAGCTGTACATCTGAAAGATAAGTATTTTAACAGACATGTTAAATTCTGTTGGTATCTGTTTAGCCTGGGAACTAGAGGCAGGTGTCAAATAGTAATGCAATCTAGCTAACCCAGTAGTAATATGTATTATTAATTTAAGAACTATCTCAGAGAAAAAGTATGTGCATTTTGTATCTTGTCTTGGATCTGAAAACATTCTGCTCACCAGCACTTGTCTTGCTCTGTAAGTAAGTTATTTAGGTACAGTGATTTCTCCTAGAGATAGATAGGAATACAGTAAGATTAGTTTAGATTTCTGTATTTATGTGAGACTATCCTGCAATGTTGTTTTAAAGTATTTCCTGTGATTCTGAACTCTGTTGTCACTGTGTTGAGTTATTGAGTATTGTCTTGTGCTTTTATTGTTTATTATTAAAAATATTTAAACCTTTTAATTGTGGCTGATTTTGGTTAGAGATATTTAAGCTCTTAGAGTACTTGCACATGTATTTGGTGATACTGTATAGACCACTCTTGAATAGCCTTAAAAGTTCTGGTCACACTTACCTTTTGGATAATAGTAACATTACACAGTAAGATTAGGCACCCTTTGGTAAGGGCCTTTATAGTAGCTGATAAGTAAGGGTGGTTGATGGCAGAGATAACTACCTTATAGTCTAGGCAGAAGGGGCCATAGCTAGTGAACCTGTGCCAGCCTTCCCCAGGAGTGTCTGTGTGTTTGTATATAAATCAAATCTCAAAGTGTGTGTGTGTGTGTGTGTGTGTGTGTGTGTGTGTGTGTGTGTGTGTGTGTGTGTGTGTGTGTGTGTGTGTGTGTGTGTCAACTATTTGGGCAGGGACACAAAGCACTGGTTGGATAGACAGGGTGCTAGAGGTTTTGGCTTATCCACTCGGCTGAGATCTTAACCCTGTAGCTGTGCCAGTGGGGAGCCTTATTGGGGATCCAGGGAGAGAGAGAGGGAGAAACCAGCTCAGACTTACTGTGATCTCTGTGTGCTCTTAAGGGAAATTGTCCTTTACTGTATATGTACCTATCATCCTCTCAATGTGCACGTCCCTCGGTGGTGTTAGTGGTGAAGACTGAGGCCCTTTGATTACAGAGAACAGTGCATGGGTGTCACATCCACAAAGGTGAAGTTATTTCTTGAAGACACTGGCATGAACCAAAGTACAAGGTAGTTATGCAAGGTAGTTATGCTGGCTTTGAATTTTTTTTGTTAGGTTTTATGAGATGCAGAATCTAGTAGTAGTTAGTGGTATCACATTCATATCAACAGTCTCTGAAACACCTAACAGTGGTACTAATCAGGGAGCAGAAATTCTTCCTCTACTTAAGCTGTCTTCTGAATCCTGTGCTTTTATGACATGTTTATGTGGCCTAGTATTCTTTCACAGTATTATGGTCTGGCCTTTAAATGTTTATGTGCCAGGTCTAGCATGTGGAGGATGAGCTGCAGTAATAAAAACATCTTCTGTTTTTATAGCATTATGGGATCCTAGCTGGTTTAAGTACTGGACTTTAGATTTCTGTTTATTTTCCAACAAATCAATAATCACTCATCGGGGATCTGCCTCGATAGGACCTCTGACTGGGTTTATCTTCTCACCTATCACAGATCAGCTATTTCCTCAGAAATTACCACATGCTGACTTTATTGACTGTACTTAGCTGCCTTTCCGCTTCTTGCATAGTTCTTAGTCCTGGTGCATATTCATAAGGTTTCTCTGAACACTGCCCAGATGCAAATATACAGAGTCTCCTTTTGACTATTAGATTTCTATGTAGAGCAGAGGAATAAACAAAAGTGACTCAAAGTATGACTGCATAGTCTTATTCTGCAAAATAAGGAGTCTCTGTAGGAAGATGGAAAGCTGTAAGTAGTGCTGAATGAGGTGGTGGGAGGAGGGTGGGCACTGCTTGTATCACAGAAAACTAGGCCAGTCACACAGTCAGGGATAGAGGGCATGTTGTGGAATAGCGGAGAAGGGAGAGATTGGTGTGCAATAACAATCTACATAAAGGATGGCATCAAATTTATCATCAGAGAGTAGGAAGAACACCAAACCAAGAAAGGAGCAAGGACACAATCAGGATTAGAAGCTATGTTAAATGCCCTGGCAGTAAATGTAGAGAAAAGGGGAGATACACTGTATAATTTCCCAGGCACAGTAAGAGAAGAAGATGGGGTTGGCCACAGTGGTGCAGTGGTTAGCGTTGCTGCCTCACAACAAGAGGCTCTCCGGTTTGATCCTCGGCTGGGTTGCCTTCTGTGCAGAGTCTGCATGGCCTCCCTGTGGTCGCATGGATTTCCTCTGGGTGCTCCAGTTTCCTCCACATCCCAGATACATGCTGTAGGTGGATTGGACACTTTAAATTAGCCCTATGCATGAATGCGTGCATGTGTGTGCCTCTGTGGAAGGTTGGCTGCCGGTCTGGCAACTCGACACCGTAAAACTCCACTGCCAATCATGAGCGGACAGGTGATCCACTGTGGTGACCCCTAACTGGGAAAAGGAGAAGAAGAGTAAGAGAAGAAGATGAGAGAATGGAAGAGAGAGATTAGGAGGTGAGGTTGGAGGAAGAAAAGGGTAACAGTAATAGTTATGGGGGATCTGAATCTGCCAAGAGCAGACTGGGGGATCTCGAGCTCTAGTGTAAAGTTGGGGTGAGATTTTAGAACATTAAAGAATGCACCAGTGTAAATCCAAATTGTGTAGGACTGCAACAGAAAGGACAGAATTTTGGATATTCTCTGAACCATTTCAGATCGTGCTGTGGATGTCTAGGCTAAGACACCATTAGTGATCATGCCACTGTATGGCTTAGATTATGTGGAAGGATAAAAATAAAAAGAAAGAAAGAGTTGATATTATGGAATTTATTTATTTATTTTATTTTATTTTACACTTGTTTACCAGGATGGTCCGACTGGACACAGGTCCATTTTCAGCGGAGGCCCAGGAAGAAAAGCTCCACACTAAGTAAAATTTTACACAATATGTTAAAATACAGTATACAGCAGAAGACATAACAAGACCTACATATACAGGAAAAAATAGTTACACATGGTTAATAACAGAATAAGTATACAAATTCAATCAGCATTAGGAGAAGACCTAGACTGTAATATATATTACAGTGGGTATATTAGGAAGTGAGGTATATAAGTGGAATAATTTGAGGACTTATGTAGTACATGGGCATAGCCACTTATTCTTTAAGTGTGTTCTAAGTGAGATTTTTAAAGTGAGAAGAGGTAGGCTCAGAAATCAGAGCAGGAGGGAGATTATTCCAGGTAGCTATGGAGTGGGAGAACAGTGCTTTTCCTGCAGTATTGTTAGCTCTAGAGATACAGAGGAGGGGTTTGTCAGAAGATCAGAGAGGATGATTTGTATTATACTGGGTGAGAAATTGGCCTACCGCAGGGTTTTTTTTTCTGGATGTTTGTTACCACATTGTAAGCAATGACTAATTGGTGATAGGTTAGCAGCTGGGGCAGTTTCAGCTATTGCAGTTCCCTTAGAACCTGGCAATGGTGGGTTCTAAAGGTGGAGCTGTTTGCAAACTTGGCGATTTTATTATAACATGATTCAAGTCTGATAAGGTCAAGTTTTCTAAGCTGATCAGCATACATTAGGGTAGACAAGAGGGGAGTTTGGGCTAGGGTAATCCATGCTTGTTTTGAGAGGGATTTCCTGTGCCTATATAGTATTCCCATTTTTTATGGACTTTTGTGATAGTTTGTGAAATGTGGACGTCAAAGTGTAGATTTTTATCAATTTCAATGCCTAGGAGTTTGGTATGGTCAGAGAGAGAGATTTTAGTGCCATTTTTGGAGGAGACAGTGAAGGATAGAGGGGTGTAAATGGTTTTGTTGGGGGTGAAAAGTAGTAATTTGGTTTTATTAGGGTTTAGGATAAGTTTGATCTGAGTGATCCAACTTTCCACATTGCTAAAGGATTCCTGGGTGAGCTGTTGTAGGGTGGGAAGTGATGGAGCTGAACATTTCAGTTGAATCTTCAGTGTATTGCATAAGTGAAGCATGCTGTGTGGTGGTATGGAGATTATTGGTAAATATGGAGAAAAGAAGTGGGCCTAATATGGAGCCTTGTGGTACACCTATGGTAGTTGGGAGCAAGGGGGATAGTACACTTTGCCATTGGACAGATTTCTGCCTATTTGACAGATAGCTTTTAAACCAGGCTATAGCAGAAGGGGCAAATGATAGGGATGTCAGGGTGTCTAGTAGTAAGGAATGTGAAACCATGCCAAACCATGTCAAATTTTAGCAGAGTGGACAATGCTGTACAGGAGTAGGTGATCAAGGATAAGTTAGGAGACTGGGAACACACTGAGGAGTAGACATGTTATGGAAATGGATCAGGGATGAAGTACTCAAAGTCATGACAAGGATGTGAGGAAGAGGCAAAAAGGTAAAAAGAGAAGGCCAATTTGTTTACATATGGATGTGAGGCTAGAAAACAAAAGATAGGACCTACAAGAGATGGAGCAGAAACTGTAGGAAGATGTAGGAGGTACAGTACGAAAAGGTTAGCAAAAGGGAAGAAAGTTGATAAGGGCAGCAAATGCAGGTTGTTAGCAGAAGGGTTCAAGATGGGAAGAAAGGGTTTTCTTAGTTACATAGTAGAAAGAAGGAGATGAAGGAGACAGCTGGCCAGGTTGAGCAAAGATGACAGGGAAATCAGAGAAGACTGGGGAAAAACAGATATACGGAATGAATACTTTGCTTCAGTCTTCACAAAGGAAAACCATGGGAGGGTACTATACTGAGAGTGAGGGAGGTGCAGTGGTGCAGTGGTTAGTGTTGTCACATGAAAACAAGAGGTTCTCTGGTTCGGTACTCAGATGGAGTGCCTTCTGCACAGATTCTGCATTTCCTCCCTGTGTTCATGTGGGTTTCCTCTGGGTGTTCCATTTTCCTCCCACATTCCAAAGACATGCATCTGGAGTGTTTCCACCCCAGAGCTTCACTGAAAATGGGATCTGTCCCAGCCAGACTTTCCTGGTAAACAAATGTTAAAATAAAATAAAATAAGTAAATAAAGAATGGGGAGAATATTGGTGAGACACCAAGACAGAGAATGAGGAGTTTCACAAAAAATAGTAGCCCTTCTGGTGGATAAAGAAAAAGGAACAAACTACCTCCCTCAGTCCTCAGAAATCTGGCCTGTATGTTGCCTTGGCAGATCCCCTGATTTAGAGCTTCAATGGATCACTAGCTAGTGCAGAAGTACCATATGACTGGAAGGCAGACCTCTCAACTGTCCTTACTGTGGAGGAACATTCCTATTTTCAGGTCTGATTTACCCCTGCACATGATGTACCTATTCTTGGTGGTGCATCCCTATTTTTGCGTTTGATTTCCCTCTTCACACAATTTTCTGAATGCTCCTCATCATACATGCATTTTGAAGCCACCTAGAACACAAGAGACACAGTACTTGACCAACATACTAGTGGAACTAACAAGTTATAGAAAGAGGACACACATCCTACATTACCTTGTTTGGTAGAATATTGCAACACAGTTTATTAAAAATTACAAATTTGACACTGTCTCTGTGATAATGTGTTTGCATTTTGCCATCACTTTTGTCATTCTCTGTTTTTTAAATATTTTTACTAGTATCCTGCATTCCTACTGGAAGCAGGAAGAGTTAAGTGCTATTTGTTCTTCGAATTTTATGTTAACAAGATGCCCAGATTTTTTTGCTGGCTGTACCTACTTAGGGCCTTTGTTCCTATTGTCAATATATGCAGCATGAGAGGTATGCTGAAAGGCCTCAAGTGTGATACCACTGAGAATGAGGGGAGCTAAACAAATCCAGGAAGTTACAGGCCTATTAGCTTACCAAGAGTTACAGGGAAAGTCAGAGAGAGATTCCTGAGTAGAAGGCTGGTAGGATTTCTAGAAGACAAGGATCACCATGACTGAAACAAGCATAAGTTCATGACCAGAAGGCTTTCCTCTCATTTTTTGTGACAGGGTTACAGGTGAACTTCATACGGTGTACAAATAGACTTGGTCTACCAAGATTTTAGCAAGTTCAATCACTCAGTCTCCCACATGAAGCTGAAAGGAAAATGGGAGGGCATGAGCTTGGGCTAGGACCATGATTAAAGTACTGGATAGCTGCATAGATAAATGGCAGGGCACAGGGAGTTGTGATAAGAGGAACAATATCAGGAATTAGGAAAGTGATTAGTGGAGTACCACAGGGGTCTATTCTGGATCTATGAGTCTATCACAAGTCCAGTGTTCATCAGTAGATTTGCCTGAGACACATCTGGGGAAATACAAATCAGGATCAAACTCTGCTTATTACACAAAAATGAGTGTGGCAATGGAAGATGGAGAAGTGTCTGGCAAGTAATTTGGGATAGCTTAACAGAAAGGCAGAAAAGAGATATCTGAGTTTTCAGTACAAACATATGTAAAGTACTGAAAATAGGTTCCAACAGCTCTGTTATGCAGTGGAACAGATGTCAGCATAGCAGTTAGGGGGACCTGGGGTGTTGATAACATCGGGGCTGGACCACTTGGAGCAGAGTGAGAAGGCAGCAGCTGCAGAAGACAGAATACTTGAGGGCATTTTAAGGGGAATTGGAGTCTAAAGGTGGTGCTTCCCCTGTATGGGGCTTTGGTCAGACCACACTTTGAGCACTGCTTGCAGTAATGGATTATATGCAAGGTAAGGGACAGCTGGCTCTTGGAAGGAATCCAGAAGAAAGCTACCAGAAAGATCTGTGAGATGGAGGAGAAGGAATATGATCAAATAAGACATTAATTTGACCAGAAGATGCAAGCATGATGCTGGTGCACAAAATCATGCCAAGAAGATATGAAGTGGTAATCCTGAACATAATGAACAGATGGAAAAAGAGAGGGCACAGTTAGGTGATTGTAGCAACTGACTACTCTTTGGCTCCATGAAAGTATTTTTTTCACAGAGCAAGTTATAAACCCATGGAATAGACTAGTTGAATGGGTGATGTAGAAGAAATCCACAGAAGCATTCAAGATAGCATGTGACACATGGAAAAAAGGGAAAGGGGGCAGGTAAAGGTAAAGGGGAGTTAGAATATTAACTGCATGTAAAAGGATAAAATAGATAAGCTTAGTCTTCTTCTACCATCAAATATAATGTAAAGCTAAAGCCTGCACTCCTACAGTGGCATCTCCTTTACTGTCTTGGAGAAGAGGATGCTGAGAAGCACTGACATAAATGACAAAATTTCAACCCTGTCACTCATGTATATTACACAGAAAAATACAAGTCTGTCCTCTCTATGAGAAGGATGGCATCAGATGAAAACTCCTCATATGGAGACTGACAAGTAGACCCATGTGCAGCTTCAAGCCTTGTTTGGAACAATGTCACAAGGTCTGAAACTCAGAGGGTAGGAAGGACCTTAGCCTTTCAGAAGGTAAGCCCACTGATAAATGGTGTTCTGGGTCCCAGAGGTGTTGCACTCATCCTTGAAAGCTGATGGCTTGAATCTACTTCTTCACCTCAGAGGGCAATGAGTGCTCCAAAAGACGCTCGCCCCCTGGGGTTATATTTTAGGATTTTGGTACTCTCCTTCTCTTGGTTGATCATGTGCAACTTGAGGCAAACTGGCCTGAGTCCATGGAGTTGTCTGTAGAGTGATCTGGCCACAGGATGGGGGACACATGGCCAAGACTTCTCCTCCTCAGATATCTTCCAGGTTCAGTTGGGTCCATTGATCCTGGCTGAAGAGGACAGTGGATCATCTTATATCACAGCTTGCTGCTTAAAGCATAGATATCATACAATTATTTGATATCTGGTGGGACATTGAATTACAGATATGGATCCACACTCATATAGAGAGAATGGCCTCATACCAGTGCTAGACCTGATGCACACACCAGGCCTAACACTGAGCCTGGTGGATGCTTCAGCTACCCATGCACCACCTTTGTCAGACATGTTCTCAGGCAACAGCTCTTTATCACCCCACACTCAGGTCATGCTCATCATATGCTTAGCCTTGTAGAAAACTGTATGTGAGATGACTCCTACACCTAGTGGGTTGGGAGATTTCCTCCATCCAATCATTCTATGAAGAGTCTGAATATCCAGAAACCACTGTTTCTGAGACAGACAAGGATAGTGATTTTTCTTCACCTTCCTATCTACACCTGGATGACCTCAATAAATACATTGAGTCCTCTCTACCTTCCAGCTCACCTTTGGCTTATCTCTTCCTTGGATACCCTTGATGCTCATGAGGTGCTGAAATGGTCTCTGGCTACCATTCCTTGTTTCAAAAATGCCAAAGCATGTACTTAGTGAAGAAGGAAAATATCTCCTGGGTCATCCAAACCCTGGAGCCTGTGGTGAAATATGGCACTCTGCAGCCAAACCTATTGCAAGTTTGGACAATGGATGTGTTGTGGGTAGGATGGAAGCTTACTTCAGCATTTCTTGGAAAAAGGGCCTACATAAACCATTTGGAACACTGAGCGTCTTTATGTGCCTGAAGGGATTGGAGTAAAAGCTGCTGCCAGGATTCCTCATTTGGTTAGACTACTAATCCATTGTGTGGTATCTGAACTATTAAAGTAACATGGAGTCATGTTCCATTTGTAGATAGGCAATGCATATCTGGCAGTGGGCTACAGGGAAAGATGTTACACTTTCAGTTGCTCATATCACAGGGGAAGTGAGCAAGTTGGAAGGGTCTTTCCTCCAGCCCTCTTCTAGAATTGCAGATTTAGAGATCATGTCTGGTTCAGATATGGAAGGAGGCGTTCCAAAAATTGACCTTTTTCCACTTGGGAGAATGTTTCTCACTATGTTCTGCTCATTGTAGAAAGGCGTGTCATAGGGGGCAGTGGATGCATTCTCCAGTGGCAACACCTAAACACTTTAACCCATGCATGGGTCACCCTAAATTATCTATGGTATTATTCCAATTATTCTCACTAGGGGTAATATAAAATTATTGACCATGGGATGGGTAAGACCAATTTAACACCAAACTGGATAGGTTAATTCGAGCACCAGAAGGGAAATTGGCTTAAAGTGGCCACAAGGACAGCTAGTCTAGTACTTACTTATGAAACTAAATGTTTCCTATAAGCCTTCCCTCCAGTCCCACTGATTCGGCAACTTATTGCAAAGTTCAGCAAAATCCAAGGGTATAAAGGCAAAGCTAATTGTTGCACATTACTCTGCAGTGGCTAAGAAGGGTGCAGTTTCAGGCATTGTAGTCCATGACATTCCACATTCCTGGCTAAGAATGCCCCCACTGCTGGGGTTTCAACCAGATGTACTTCAGGGCCTTGCTTCTGATATAGACCCTCTGATTCCACTACACCTTCCAATTGCAGAAAGGCAAACTTACCAGGGGATTAAGGTTACACAGAGCCTTTCACTTTACAGGCCAGTATATTCAAATGGCCGAAGTTCTCCATCTGAGATGACCCTATACCACACTCGATGGTCAGCTTCCAGCTTATTCTGCAAGCTGCAAAATTGTGAAGGGCAGGACTATTAACCAGAACTAGCTAGTCATGTAGTTCCTGAAAGAAATGCTGTATCTCTGCCCACAGTTGGAGAATCCTCCTCTCCATACCTGTGAACTTCACGCATTATAGCCTGGCCTGCCCTCCTTTGAACTTGCTGATTTGGTGACACTGAAGTTTATAGAATAGATCCCTACTGTACTGTAATCTCAATCCAAACCAAAGAACAAAAATGAAACTTGTAAAAAATGTCCACGGAGGCAAGGGCTCACCCAAAACATCTTTTGGGTGAGCCCTTGCCTCCGTGGACATTTTGTACTGTAATCTCAGTCAGCCATATGGGCTCGTCAGTTTGGTCCTTCGAGCAATTGACACAGCCCCTAGAATCACAGCAGTTGAGTAGAATGGGGTAGAACAGTGCTGTGTATATAAAGAAGTCTGCATTTAATAGGTTTGTGTCTAATACATATGCATTATTGATATTATCATATTATTCTTCTCTTATACAGCATGGTATGGGTAGCTCTGTTCAAATGAAATGAACAAGACAGACCAAACAACAAAGAACAGGGCAGTTTGCTATCTTTTTATGCATTTAGGTTTTCATAATCTCACTTGATGTTCTTGTTGCATATTTCTCAAAAGGTTACACAGCAGTTGGGGAGGAATAGAAGACAAAAGTCAGGAAAGGAATGTCAAAGAACATGAGTGTGAAAGCAGAGGTAAATGCAGGATAAAGGTATGAGAAAGTAAATCCTGCAAGCTTATTGGATCCAGCACCATCACAGGGATTTTACTTTAAGATTGTGTATTTCTTTTCTCATACACACACACCCACACATACAAACAAGTGTGTGTGTGTGTGTGTGTGTGTGTGTGTGTGTGTGTGTGTGTGTGTGTGTGTGTGATGCCATTCTGACTAAAAAGGGCATACAGTATATCACAGACTTCTAAAAAGGCTCTTACTTCCTATTTAAAATAAAAAACCTTCCTTCAGCTACTTGCAAGATATGCAAAGATACAAAAATCAGAAATGAAACCAGTTAAAAAGCAACAACTTTGTATGAAAAAAAATAACTAGCTTCCTGCATTTCTGGTCTAACCAGAAATAGCTGTGCCAAGAGTTTCCTGATCTCCAGTGAATCATCAGCTTGGCCCAATGTTTTGCATACACTGCATATTACATAGTTTTAATCATATGACTCAGAATCTCATGTTTTTAATTTCATTCTGCCTACAGGCAAAATATCTGCAGATTGGTGCCCTATTTGTCAGTAAGCTGAGAGAGTGCTTCCAACATTTCTCTGCAACATAATGTTTTCATCTTAGAAGTCATAATAAATTTGTGTAATGTGTTTAGTTGCACCATGAATGTGTGATGTTTATTTATTTGCTTTAGTTATGTATTAAGCTACTTGAACTGCGGTGGTGGTGCTGCGGTAGCGTTGTCGCCTCACAGCTAGATGTTGTCCTGTTCGATTCTCAGCTAAAGCATCTTCTGTGTGGAGACTTGCTTGAATGGGCGTGCCTTCGTTGAAGGTTGTGCGTCAGGGCTGGCAACTTGGCACATAAAAATCTACTGCCAATCATTAGCGGACCGGAGTTCCGCTGTGGCGACCCCTAACTGGGAAAAGCCAAAAGACACAACAACAACAAGTTATGTATTAAGCTACTTACTGACAAACCTGAGGCTCCATTTTCGGCCAGTAAGGTGATGTGCTGTCAAAGCAGTACCCTTATTAAGGGTCTCTTCCTTCTAAACCTGGGCTAGCCTTTTTTTACTGTTTCTTTTTGATTACTCTGTAGAATATATTTGTCATATAAAATGTATTGTCTAATCACCTATGTCTTTACTTATTCATTCTGTGTCCCATTTTCTTTCTGTCTGCATATAGAAAGAATGTCACCTACTGTAAGCCATTATAGATTATATACTAGTTCATAGTTCTACTGTGCTATGGAGACATTATTAATGGTGAAAAAAGAGGTAATTCCCAGTCTAAATGTTGCCTTACCTGTTGCCTAGATCCAACTTAGCTTATCATACAAGGCTTAATTGCAGTCCAAATTAGTATACTCAGTATTAAACATGACTAGAGACAGTTAACTTCAAAAATTACAATTTCAATATTTCTCTGCAGTGATTTTAACCCTTTTATATCTAACTACATACATTTAATCAATATCAGAGGCAGAATGATGCTCCTGTCAGAGACCACTTCACAACCTTGTCATTTTTGCCAGGTACAATGTATTCTAAGCAGATATTTCCAAAGCTTTTTTGAGTCCTGCATCACTCTGTGCATACCCTGTGAGTACAACTCCTCTGAGACTGGGTGGTCTGGTCTCTAACAATTCATCACTTTTATTAATAAACTCTACATTGATTATGGATTTAATAGTGCTTGAGAATTTTATTCTAAGCAGGCTAACCTAGTAACAGTCCACTTTGCCCAATAGTTCACATAAATCTATTATTGATGGGCTAAATATGGCACCTGGGCTATTTGTTATTTATTCTTTGGAAAGGTCTTGACAAATATGGTACTCATAATCTCCACAGAAGGAGTAACATCTCTTATAACTACGGCACTTCAATCAGAGAAGAGGTCTATCAATCCCTTTGGAAAATAAATTATAGTTTAGTTGCAAAAGAAGAAGCTTACTGGTGAAAGATTGGTTAATGTATTATTCCCTGATGTGGATTCTGCACTAAGCAGATCACCCACACTGCCTCCATTATAAGACAGGCACTATCAATAAGGATTCATAAGGTTAAATATAATAATGATAAGTGACTACATAGGGGATTTTGTATGAATATGAATCAATGAGTGTGAGACTAGTCAAAGACCAATCCCTCTCAAACTTTTTGTAAAAACTTCTAAACATCATTCAAGTGATGTGTTAAAACATCTGCTTAATGATCAGTCATTTGTTTGAGCTAGTATTAATTCATGAGGACGTTAATGAGCTCATAGCACCTGTCAATGATGAATTTGAGAGTTGTTCTGGTATCTTAGCCAAACTTCCTATACTTAGACTCAATATCTCAGTCTCACTTGAAATACAGCCATATACCCAGTGGAATCTGTCTAGTCAGCAAAGTAAATAAATGTACAAATACGTGACCAAATAAATACATCCCTCATGGCATCTGCAACACTTAGACAAACTACAAAGGGGTTCAAGAATCAGTAACAATAATGACAAGCCTGAGTGGTCCACTAAGCTTTTGGCTATTCATCACGTTCTTTTGAACACAGAATGGCAGACAGAATATAAATGTAGTAAGCCTAGTTTTTGTATCTAATATTCTTACTGATTTAAGTATCACAGCAATCATTAAAAAAATCATTATTGACTTCTACCTCTGGATGGAAAACTTGTTCTTTCTGACTTCATCACGACAAGTAAACTGTGGAAGATATCAAGGACAAACTGATTGCTCACTGCTTCTTATTGCATACCAGCTGGGTATTCTTTTGGTTTTAAACGTACCACCTAGAGTGAGGCTCTGTCTCTCATTAGCCTTAGAAGGGCCAGCAGGGATCTTGTTTTACTGTGCTACCTTGTGACTCAGTAGATGACTGACCTAGTATTTTATCTAGTCGGGCAATGAAACACACAAAAGAGACAATTATTTAGATGAGTATATTCAGATGCTTTCTTGATTCCAGCTCCAATATATATGTGCTGTTCAATAACCTGGCACTTGGGTTCAGATTCCACAGATGTACTACAAACCAGAACTGTTGAATTATTTTAAATTATTTAATAGTCTAATTTGCAAAATGAGCTAACTGTACTAGTAGACTTAGAGCTGAAAATAGACATGGTTTGCATCATGGGAAAAAATCCATGGCTAGCTTGGCTATGCTGACGACCATAATTCTCAACTGTCCCTGATTTTGTCTCATATTTTTGTTCTACCTCTCATAAAATTTTTGAATTTCTGCTAAATCATTGAGGAGAACAGTAGTCAGTCAATAATGCACGACATTAATTTTATTCTTATTATTGTTCAGAAAATGAATGCTGATGCAAAACCTGTTGTTCTATTAACTTTTTAAGTGAACTGTAGGAATATTTAAAAAAAAAATGTCCCTGATTTTAGGCCGCTGTCTCCCATTATTTTTGGCTTTGTGCAAAATTCTTGAGCAAAGAAGTTGAGAGGAATGCTGACTATCATCTTTGCCATCTCTGCTAATCCTATACTCTAGGTAATTACTAATAATGTAGTGCATGGAGTCCCACGATTATGCTCCAAAAACAGGAAAAAACAAGCTTATTTAGCATCTTTCTGTTGCCAGAAAGGTGCTGAGAAAGTTTGTTAAGCACCTGTAAGCACTATTAAGATTATCTCCCATGTTGGGGACTGACAATGGACAGAGCTAGCCGGCATAGAACAGCTGCAGAAAATTGTAAGATGCTTCACTTTACTACAGATGTGGCAGAAGGAAGTGTCTTAACAGCTTTTAAAGCAATTCCTTCTTCAGAGGGACACCAGTTTCTTTTTCCTACTGCCCCTTTGACAGTACTAAAGTGTTTTACTGGCTTTCAAAGACATTGAAAGCTGATAAAACACTTTGCACTCCTACACTTTTTTTTCTTTTTTCTCTAACTGCTAGTATATGGTGCAGACAAAGCTCCATACTCTGCGAAGAATTATGATCAAATTTTAATGATCATAACCCATTATTAAGTGTTATTAGCAAGGATGCCAACCCCCTATTTAGTGTTCTCAACAAGGATGCCAAGATTCACCTCTGAAGCTTTGCTCGGGGTGCAAATTTATTGGCATTCATGTCTCAAACACATAATAAGTTGGTTTTGATCAGATACCATACCATACTGCTGTGTTTTGCCCATCACTATCACTTGTGCAGAATACACTTTTGTCCTGCTAAAAGAGGTTGATTACAAAGTGACCAGATTTGCATCTGACCCTGTATGGACAACAAACTACTTTACAGCCTGAGACTTTGCATGTGACCTTCACTACTACACTGGATACATTTTGCCTGACATTGAACTGGTCATATTCATTCTGAAAAAAACAAACTCCTTCTTATACCATAGCCTAGACATTTCAGTTGTTGTTGTTTGTCTTTCGGCTTTTTCCCTTTAAGGGGTCGCCACAGCAGAACTCCGGTCCGCTAATGATTGGCAGTAGATTTTTATGAAACGCCGAGGTGCCAGCTCGACGCCCAACCTTCAACAAAGGCACGCCCATTTACACACGCATGTCTTTCGAACGCTACCCAACCGCGGGGAGGACATGCAGACTCCACACAGAAGGCACTCCCAATCGAACGGGAGAACCTCTTGCTATGAGGTAACAATGCTACCGCCGTACCACCGTGGCTGGCTCCAGGCAGTAAACATCTCTGTTCCATCTTTGCAGCATAACATGCCAATTGTTGGAAAAGCTTCCAGCACTGGCATTCAGCTTTAGTCTGCAACCAGTTCTTTGATCTGGTAGTAAGACAGTAAGATAGCGCAAGTATCAGAAAAAAAAAACAATTAGTTAGTAAAGTTATATGAAACAGATATGTCAGATTAAAAAAAAAAACATAAATTCTGCCACACCTTATTGCAAATAAAAATGATTTTTAAAAATATACACCATAGCATGCTTTGTCCTATGTCTGCCTGGCTATGTCCAAACTGGCTTTAGGATTCCATATATATTCCATGTGTTATTAAAATATGCTAATAAGCCCACTACTGTGCAAGATGGAGTTATGAACAAGTTCATACAGGTTACCAAAGAAGGGCAGAGTGGACAGCTGTATGTCGTAATATAATGGTTCCTGCAGTAATGGAGCACATCTCAGGGTGTCACATATGTGCCTTGCACACGAACAGGAAATTATGATGCTTTCGGCACTTGTCAGTAAACAGTGACCTCTACTATTCATTTTGTTGTACTATTTTCTACACTTTACTGGAAAACACTGTAACCTGGTTGCCCAGACACATGTATAGTGCAAGTACATTATACATCACAGCATAGTCCTAGCAGCAGGTCAGCTGAATAAGCAGCTTTAGAAGTTTGTTTCAGGAATTTATTTATTATTCATTTTTGTTTTTGCTTTGTTTTTGTTTTTAAGTAGGGTTGAACACTGACCTCAGTGGACCTTTTTCAGACTCAGCAGGAAGTGCTGTCTCAGTCAGTGACTTGTTCAGAGTCAATGGAGGCTGAGCGAATCAAACTCTGGACCACTGGACAACAGGAAAGAGATTGTCAACAGCACCTTAATTCTCTGTGTCAGCTCACACACACTTTCCCAAATGATTTCTTGTGGAAACTGCTAAACACCTTGTCTGGTATGGCAGAGGTTCCAATACCTCAGGCAAATGTCTTTAGTAAGGATTATAATTACGCACATTACGCTGATCAAGAGAAGAAGATCAACACTTGCACCACACCACATGGAACACATAGCCCTCCAGAATACACACCAGCACTGCTTTCACATAAAATCACAAACCACACACCCACCTTCGCAGAGGCTCTCAATAAAAATCTACCCAAACAGCAGAGACCTCCAAGGCAGAAACGCAATCAACCACCACAACACAACACTAATCATGCGACACATAACTCTCCTAAACAGTTTGCCACTCAACCAAAGCCCCTAAGGCAAAACAGCATGACCAACATACTAGTCATAGGTGACTCTATAGTGAGGAGAAAGTAACAGTCAGCTGTCTGTCAGGTGCCAGGAGCTGCCACATAACGCACACACTCAGGTCCTTCAACAACAGGTACAAATATAACTCTGTCACTGTACATGTGGGTGTGAATGAACTGAGACATACCTCCCTGGACTACATGAAAAGAGACGTGGAGGAGCTCTTGGATTATGCAGCCCAGGTGAGTATGACCCTAGCCCTGAGCAGCATCTTACTATGACCCAGAATTATACCACAGTACAAGCAGAAAATGATTGATTTCAACAATTGGCTAGGTTTTTGGTGTCATTCTACGGGGATCCAGTATCTGTCTGCCTGGGATGACATGACTGATAGACCTTGATGCTTTGTCAGAGATGGCTTGCAGAGATTGCTTGTCAGCCCTGGACTTCCAGATACTGGCCAAGGCTCTTGCCACCCCTGTAGTGCCTTTTGTAGGCAGTGTTCCAAAGATCAAATTACTGCTACAAAGAAATGCAATCTGAGGGTCATGCTGCTCAGTGCTAGAAGTCTAAATCTCAAAATGCACTCACTCGAAGCACTCCTTAAAATGGAAAACATCGGCATTGGTGCTGTAACAGGGACCTGGTTCAAAGCAGCAGAAAGCACCCCTACACTACCAGGCTATAACTCATTCCACACTTTTCAGCTCCAGAACTTGGACTGAAGCTCCAAAGGTGGTGGTGTTTCCATATTCATAAAGGATGCACACACTTCCAGACTGGTAGTCCAACATAACACATCAGAGATAATTCAGGTGCAACTAACATTGGGTAAGACAGAGATTCAGGTCGTAGCCTGCTATAGGTTTCCAACCATGTTCCAAGACTCACACTCCCCTGTTCCTAAGCACCCTAGAGAATATTAGGGTCCAACCTAACACTTCCATACTGGGCGACTTCAACTACCCCTCTCTTAACTGGGAAAATGACTCATGTACCAATAAACTTGCCCAACATTTCCTGGATTTCATTAATTCCAATGCCCTGGACCAGCTTATTCTTACCCCCACTAGAGGTAGCAACATCCTTGACCTGGTCATTACTAACATGGGCGACCATTGCTCTGCACCAATAGTCAACTCCTCCCTGGTTAGATCCAACCACAAACTAATCACCTTGGAAATCCACATCTCTCCAGAACCCCCCCCCCCCCCAAAGGTAACCACCAAGAAAAACATCTCCAAAGCTAGCTTTGGGCTCCTAAAAACAGAGGTGGCTAACTTCATGGCACCCATGCAAATGGAGAATAGTTGCATGACCACTGAATCATACACCAGTGCACTGTACGAACACGTACATAAATGCATGGATCTTGCCATACCCAATAGAACCAAGATGCTCTCCTCCAAAAAAGGAAGCCAATCTGGTGGTCCCCTGCCATAAACAAACTCTACAACAGAAGGAAGACACTGATGTGGAATAAGGTGAAGTCTCAAGACTGGAAAAACTCCCTTATCAGCCTCAACAAAACATTGAGATCCCTCATCAAATCTTCTAAAGCTAGCTATGAAAACAGAATTCCAGCAGATAGTAAAGACAACCACAAGGCCTTCTAAATTAATGTAAAGAATCTTCATGGCAATACTGAGATTTGCTCTGAGCTAATGCACAATTTTACCTCCTATACCGAGCCAACAGACATTGCCAATATACCGGCCGACAGATTCAGTGCCAACTTTACCCCCCTCATCCTCCCAAAGGACCAATCACAATACCAGTAGATTGCCAGGCACCCAGTATTACTGCTGCACAGGTTAAAACAGCACTGTCTAAGACCAAGAATACAGCTTCTGTGGGACCTGACAATATCCCTGGTTGTGTTCTACATGAACTACAGAGTGAACTGGCACCTCACCTGTGTGCCCTGTTCAATCACAGCCTCACTTCAGGCTTTGTCCCTAGTGAATGCCGCACTGCTACAGTCATCCCTTTCCACAAAGAAGTAATGACTGCAGACGCTGGGAACTATCGCCCTATTAGCTGACGAGTCTAATATGCAAAGGTATGGAATGCATCATCATGGACCTAATAAACAAGGATATAGAGAATCTCCAAACTCTGGATCCCACACAGTTTGGTTTTGTGAAGGGTAGATCATGCCTGCTCAACCTGGTCGACTTCTTTGAGTTAGACCTTGAGCTCTGGATGAAGGCAAGGTGGTTCATACAGCCTACCTTGATCTGGCCAAGCCCTTTGTTACCATACCCCACTAAGGAATCATAGAAAAACTTACTAAGCTAGGCATCAACCCATATATCACTAGGTGGGTTGCAAACTGGGTCACAGACAGAACTCACAGTGTGAAAGCAGCTGACTCCAAGTCAAACTGCCGACCAGTCATGAGTGAAGTCCCACAGGGTTCGGTCCTGGGTACTCTCGTGTTTGGTATCTACTTCTCTGAAGTCCAGGCCAACACAAAGGGATTCTGGCTGACAAAGTTCACAGACGATTGCAAGTTGGGAGCTATTATTAACTCCCCAAGTGATGTTGACATCCTACAGAAAGGCCTCACTGAGACCAACGACTGGTGTCAGAACCATGGCCTTAAGCTCAATGCCAAAAAATGTGTCATCATCCCCTTTGGGAAAAACCCAGTTCCCATGAATTACCACATCAATGGTAGTCCACTGAACACAGAAGGCTTTATAAGAGATCTGGGAACACAGGTTGACAGAAACCTCTCTTTTGACCACCACATTGCCACTGTGGTCAGAAAGCCCTTCTGTGTGGCACAGCTCATTACTAAGGGTTTTGCATCCAGAAAGAAAGAGGTCATTGTCTCCCCCTACTCTTCCCTCATTAGCCCAATCATCGAGTACAATGCCCCATTTGGCATGTACCTCACTAGATACCTGCAGCAATTGGAGCGGCTGCAAAAGTACCTCACAAACAGGATCCCAGGCCTTAAACACTTGTCCTATATGGACAGACTAAAAAAAAACTCCAACTATTCTCTGTCTCATATCGCCTGCTTAGAGGTGATCTCTGCTTGACTTACAAAGCCATGTCTGACCCAGCTCTGTTAGAAATGCTACATCTAAAGAAATCTCAATCCATCCCCACCACACGCTCCAGAGACCTCAACCTCATTAGCACAATCAACAGAACATGCTGGGGGGACAGGTTCATAACCCAGAGACTGCCCATGCTATGGAACAGACTTCCCATGTCAAATAGAGCATCTCACTGGCCCTCTTCAAGAGAAATCTTGATGAGTGGATAGGAAATAGAAAATTCACCCTGGGAATCACTCCAGTGGCTCTACTTGACAGAGGCACTGGGAACTAAGGTCAGGTGGCATGATGCCAGGGTAATCCTATGGGCTGGGCTTGTAAAGGCTTCAGGGGTATTAGCCTAGTACACATCCATGAACCTATGAACCTATGTTAAATAAATCATGCCAGTTATTCATAAAGCACCTCCAAAGCTTCAGCACTCTGTGTGATTACCACAGTTAGCATTTATTTTATTATGTTCTGTTGATGTATTTTATTATGACTCTGAGCCCTGAATCTCCCTTGAAAAACAGATAGCATGGAAATCTAGATCAGGGTTCCTTAAAAATCAAGGAAAGACTACATTAGTCTTGCTTTTGTGATTATTTTGTCTGCTAGTTTATTACTATTAACACCACATCTAATGTTCTAAAGGATCTGGTAGTAATGCTGTGCACCCCCTGATGAATCTGACCCTGCTCATCTTCTTTTTAAAAATCAGAATGTCACAGCAGGAATTGAGGTTGTCAATCATACCTTGATTCTGCTAAAGTTGGCTGCTCAGAAAACTTACATCTTATGGAAACATGGCAAGCTACTTCCTGAATGGACCCAGTGGCTAGATACAACAAGGTCTTGCCAGTCTAACCTGATCCAATATGATTTCTGGGCAAACATAACATGAACAAAGGGAACCCTGGAGACATGACAAATCTAGGCATCAGCAAGGCTCACACAGTACCTTAGCAAGACAATGACTATGAAATTAAGGGATATGGGGTCCACATCAGTGTAATAGATAAGGAAGTGCCTGACTGAAAGAAACAGGGAGTGGGAGTTTTTTGTGAAAGTACTTTGTGGAAAGGTGCTTGGTATGACATCTGGACAGAGGAAGGACGACAAGGAGACATGGTGGTGGAATGAGGAAGTATAGGAGAGTATACAGAGAAAGAGATGGCAAAGAAGAAGTGGGATTGTCAGAGAGATGAAGAAAGTAGACAGGAGTATAAGGAGATGAGGTGCATGGCAAAGAGAGAGGTGGTGAAGGCTAAGGATAAGACATATGAAGAGATGTATGAAAGGTTGGACACTAAGGCGGGAGAAAAAGACCTCTACTGATTGGCTAGACAGAGGGACCGAGCTAGGAAAGATGTGCAGCAGGTAAAGGTGATAAAGGATAATGAGGGAAACATACTCACAAGCGAGGAGAGTGTGTTGAGGAGATGGAAAGAGTCCTTAGAGGGGTTGATGAATGAAGAGAATGAGCGGGAGAGAAGGTTGGATGATGTGGGGATAGTGAATCATGAAGTATAATGGATTAGCAAGGAGGAAGTAAGGATAGCTATGAAGAGAAGGAAGAATGGAAAGGCTGTTGGTCCAGATGACATATCTGTGGAAGTATGGAGGTGTTTAGGTGAAATGGCAGTGGAGTTTTTAACCAGATTGTTTAATGAAATCTTGGAAAGTCAGAGGATGCTTGAGGAATGGAGAAAAAGTGTTTTGGTACCGATTTTTAAGAATAAGGGTGATGTGCAGAGCTTCACAGCATGAAGTTATGGGAAAGGGTAGTGGAAGCTAGGTTAAGAAGGGAGGTGATGATTAGTGATCAGCAGTGTGGTTTCACACTGGAAAAGAGCACTACAGATGCGATGTTTGCTCTGAGAGTGTTGATGGAGAAGTACAGAGAAGGTCAGAATGAGTTGCACTGTGTTTTTGTAGACTTAGAGAAAGCATATGACAGGGTGCCTAGAGAGGAGTTGTGGTATTGTATGAGGAAATTGGGAGTATCAGAGAAGTATGTAAGAGTGGTACAGGATATGTACGAGGGTAGTGTGACAGCAGTGAGGTCTGCGGTGGGAGTGACGGATGCGTTTAAGGTGGAGGTGGGATTACATCAAGGATCAGCTCTGAGCCCTTTCTTATTTGCAATGGTGATGAACAGGTTGACAGACAAGATCAGACAGGAGTCCCCGTGGACTATGATGTTTGCAGATGACATTGTGATCTGTAGTGAGAGTAGGGAACAGGTGAAGATGACCCTGGAGAGATGGAGATATGCTCTAGAGAGAAGAGGAATGAAGGTCAGCAGGACTAAGACAGAATATATGTGTGCGAATGAGAGGGAGGATAGAGGAATGGTGGGGATGCAAGGATTAGAGGTGGCGAAGGTGGATGAGTTTAAATACTTGGGATCAATAGTTCAGAGTAACGGTGAGTGTGGAAGAGAGGTGAAGAAGAGAGTACAGGCTGGATGGAGTGGGTGGAGAAGAGTGTCAGGAGTGATTGTGACAGACGAGTACCAGTAAGAGTTAAAGGGAAGTTCTACAAGAGGGTAGTGAGACCAGCTGTGTTATATAGGTTGGAGACAGTGGCATTGACAAAAAGGCAGGAGTTTGACACACCTTTGACACAGGTGAACAGTAGTCTCTCCTTTGATAATCACATCGCCAAAGTGGTCAGAAAATCCTTCTACATGGCACACCTCATCACAAAAGGTTTCTCATCCAGAAAAAAAGAGGTCATTGTTCCCCTCTACTCATCACTCATTAGACCCATTATAGAGTACAACGCCCTTTTTGGTATGTACCTCACAAGACATCTACAACAACTGGAAAGGCCGCAAAATACCTCACAAAGAGGATTACTGGCCACAAACAGATGCCTTACGCAAAAAACTCCAGCTTTACTCCGTCACATATCGCCTACTCAGAGGCGATCTCTGCCTAACATGCAAAGCTATGTCAAACCCAGAGCTGTTGGACATACTCCACTTAAAGAAATCCCAATCCCTCCGAGCTACATGCTCTAGGGACCTAAACCTTGTCACCACAATAAACAGAACATGCTGGAGGGATAGATTCCTGTCCCAGAGACTTCCCATACTCTGGAACAGACTACCTATCTATGTGAAACAGAGCTCCACATTAGCACTCTTCAAGAAAAATCTTGATGATTGGATGGGTAATAGGAAATTCACCCTGGGGATCACTTCTGTGGTTCTGCTTGACAGGGGCACAGGAAAATAATTTTCTTGGGTGGCGAAAGCTAGGGTACATTTTTGACTAGGCTTGTATAGGCCCTAGGGCCAATAGCCTAGTACCTACCTATGAACCTATGAACCTGAGCTGGATGTGGCAGAGTTAAAAGATGTTAAGATTTGCACTGGGTATGACGAGGGTGGACAGGATTACGAATAAGTATATTAGAGGGTCAGCCCAAGTTGGAAGGTTTGGAGACAAAGCCAGAGAGGCAAGATTACGTTGGTTTGGACATGTGCTGAGGAGGGATGCTGAGTATGTTGGGAAAAAGATGCTAAGGATGAAGCTACCACATAACAGGAAAAGAGGAAGGCCTAAGATAAGGCTTATGGATGTGGTGAGAGGGGACATGCAGGTGGTTGGTGTGACAGAGCAAAATGCAGAGGACAGGAAGAAATGGAAACAGATGATCTGCTGTGGGGACCCCTAACAGGAACAGCCGAAAAAAGATGATGACTTTGTGAAAGTACTTTTTATGAAAAGTTATGAGCTGACAGAATACCACAAAGTTCGGCATTGTAAATTACACCATTTAGTATATTTTGCCTGATATTAAACTGGGTTTCTAGCATAAGAGCAAACTGTTCACCAATAACACCCATAACAGAGTGGGGCTCACAGATGTCTGGTTAGGCCCCACTGGGACCTAGTAAGGCTTGCAGAGGTAGTCAATAAGTAGCAGCAGGGATTTAATGTAAATTTTAGGTCTTTGTGGTTGGAATAATCCAAGCTAAACATGCATAATAGGAGATGTTTCCCTTGGCAGGAGTGAGGAAAAATGGAATCTGGATAATGATAGTCACTGCTACATTGAATGATGCAATTTAATAGGAAGGACTAGTGATGACAGTGAGTACCATAGTGGAATGTGTAACTACAGGGTATTGATTTTAGACATGCTGAGGTCCTTTTACCATTGTATAAGATGGTGTTAAGGCTGTATCTAGAGTACTCATCTCCATCCTGGTGGCTATGCAGACAATGGAGAATTGAACAGTAGTGTGAAGTATAAACTGTATGGAGTGCACTAGTAAAAAACAAATCACAGAGTAGAGTAGAAAAGGAGTGAGAGTGGAAGGAGAAAGGATTTGTGGGACATCTGGGGAAGGGATATTTGAAGACAGACTTAAGAAAATACCATTTCAAGAAAAGCGTGATAGGACCTTGAAACGTATTAGCAAAGATAGCAATAGAGCATAAAGTCAGATGATGAGAACTATAGAGTTGGGGAGAAACAGCTGCTAATTGAGACACTCAGCTTAGCCCTATTAACAGGTGCTCTTCTTGAGGTGATAGTTTTATGTGCTCATTTTTCAATATCCCAGTATCCATTGATTGAAGCAAATCTAACACTTTCTAATTATTGTAATCATCAAGAAGCTGCCAAATGACAGCCATTTCTTTCCAGAGCTTAGCTCCTTGTTCATAGTCAGATGCTGATTAACATGTTTCAGAAACACATTCTCAGCAGAATACCTTCCAGTAAGCAAATCATTCCTTCTGTTTTCCAGTCAGTGCTATAGCAGCACTTTATGCTATTAAAGGTGATAGAGATAGAGAAGCATTATAAATCTGTAGCCCCCCTTCTAGAAAATAGCTGTATCTGTTTAGATAGAAATCTGCTTAATCACTCACCCATGTATGCGAGGACCTACATTCAGTTATTTCAAAATGAGATTAACACTATTTGCTTGTATACAACCCTTGACATTTTTAACATTTGATCTCTCTGAGCCTCCTAAGCAAGTAACCCTTCATAAAAACAAAAACAAACAAATAAAACAAAACAAAAAAGGAGGAAAGAATAGAAAAGGGCAAACTGTATTTTTTATGATGCTATTATGCAATACATGGTGCTGACAGCAGTATCATTACTTGTTATATTGTTTGCGGCAATTCAGTACCTGGCTGTTATATCGTTTGTTGTGTTTTTCCATCCACAGCTCCCACTCCAAGTCTAAGGATGAATCCAGAGACAAGGTTGCCTGCACTGCCACCACGATTAATACCAGAATTCTCCACTGATGCATTTTTTTATCTAGAAGTGAAAAAAAAAAAAAAAAGTTACAACTAACAAGAATCTGATGAGTATGAAGTTCACTTTTAACAAATGAAAGCTGAAGCTGTTGATTTTAGTAAACAAAGTACTAGCACAGGATATGTAGTACTTAACATGGAAAAATATCTAACGTCAGACAGAAATTCTGTTTCATTAACTCCAGATGCCTCCTGCTCCGTATTATCAGAGGTCTAGTTAGGTTAAATCTGACTTACAGTAATGCAACATTTCTAAACTTGGGCAAAGTCCAGATCTCCGAAAAGAAACACTGCTAAAAGGCATAAGCTAGTTATTATGCTCCCAGACGTGAACTGTAGTTCTGCAAGTTCTGTCATTTATATGTTTATCATACACATTTAATAATATGCCAGTTCTAATTTTTAACAGTTTTATTTACATGTAATAACTCAGTTGTGATTATCATCTTTATTTCTTTCTGGAATCAATTATTCAAATCAACATTTAAAGCAATTATGCAAGGTACATGAAACATACTTACAAGACACAGAATACCTTGCTCTGTATTGGAATATACAAGTTATCTGTCTTCTCACTTGTTTGAAAGAATCCCTGAACCATCTGACAAAAATCTAATCAACCAGAAAAGTATGCTGTTACTCTGTTCAGTAAAATTGTTAAGTCATCCTTATTGGACAGCCCACCAGCACAGAGACGTCACCACCAATCATGTTGCTGTTATCCAGCTACAACTAGTATGCCTTAGCTGGAAGCCAAAGAAACGAAGGGAGACTAACCCAGAAGAGTTAGCTGTTATCCAAACAAAGCTGGAATCTGTCTGAGTTTTAAGGCTGGGCTGCACTACACTGAAGGCACACTCTGGGCTGCCTTCAAATGAGTTTATTGTATACTGTGTGTGCAGTAAGCAGTGCAGTCACACCCAAGGACAGAGAAAAAAAGTAATGCAACCTTTTGTATATCTGAACACTAACATTTCTGCCAGCTATGATAACTTAAAATTCTTGGGGCATATATCTATGATAGTGTGCTCTGCATTATTATGTTTATATGACGGGGGTTATACAGATGTCTTCAGAGCTGACCACTGATGTAGTCCAGCATGGACACAAACTATTCAAGAATATTCTGTTGCAGTTCCATAGCACAGCAGAATCTACAAACCAGATAAGCAATAAACTAAAAGAAAGGCAAGCTGATCATGGTTCAAAAACATTAGATACTGGTTTTGCAACGGTGACATTCTATCATACAAGCAGTCATATGCTGTACTATTTTGCTGTAGCTCAGTATGGAGTGCTGAAAAATTATCAGGAATAGCTAAGCATGTATAAGTCAAATGTTCAAGACCCATTCCAGGATCAGTGTTCTCAAAAGCTTCAATAAGATTCCGAACTATCAAGGATAAAAACTCCCTTTCTCAGTGAGAAATAGCTTCTACACAGCTGCTAAAACAATATGGGCTGAAACATGGCAAAGCACTGAGCTGATGTGAGGATTAAGGCTATGAACTGTTAATGAGCTGCTTGCTGTAGTCCCTAGTGTGATTCCCTCAACCTCCATTTGCCAGCTGTGTGACTGAGTAAGTTAACCGATGATACAGTGTTCACAGAATGAGTCTGAACAAGGTCCATGTGGATCAGTGCACTGCTCTGCTTAACAAATACATAAAAACAAACAAATAAAGACTATGTCATCCAGCATTCAGAGGTAGTAGGCAGAATATAAAGCTATACCCATGCTAAACCTATACAGCAGGTGCGAATGCAATGAGATACCATTTCCCCTGAAGTGTGCCACCAAATGGTCCATGCATCTCTTACCATCATGTTAGATTGCATTTCCTCCTATATCTCACAGGTCTCCACCTAGTACATTCCGGCAGATGAAAGAAGGAAAATTCTTTTGATTAAATCAAAGGAGACCGTGGCAGGGACATAGCAGTTATGGAGTGATTGAAATGGGGAAGGAATGTGGATAGCATCACAAAGCAATTCCAATATGAGCAACATAGGTGACCTGTAGCCTAGTTAGCATCACTGAGCAGCTGAGGTTATGAAATAGAATGAAAATTCCATACTTGCAAATGATGTTGAAGGCATGTGAACTTACTATAAAATATTTTATTTTTTTTTTGTCTTGGAAACACCATTTATAACTCCCCCATCTTGTCTGCCCTCAATCAGCCTAGCACTTGGAATGCTAAAAATTCATCTAATTTTTCCTGCTGTGTAAGGTTCACATTTGTTGAACAGCTAGACTGAATAATGGTGAACGACCTCATTTATGGTCCAAGTAAAACTGAAAGATTCCCCCACTCCATCTGGGATTGCCTTTCAGAGGAATAGCAATGCACCCTCTTGTTTATATAACTACTGCCAACTGAGCATATGTTAGGTATTTCAGATTTAATTTGAAATCCAAAGGCAAGTTTTTGGTTTCCTCATTCATTTACCTTCCATTATCTTCCCTCTTCCATATCTGTTAAACTTAACTTTACTTGCCTCTGTCTTAAAAGCTTTTTAGTTGATGCAGGGTAATAATATTCTTTGTGTGATCTAACTATGCCATTTAAAGGTGGGACATCTATCCCAACATGCACTTTTGCCCTATAAAAACCTACTTCTTTGCTCAAGAATTCTTGAAAAGGCCATTATAGCAACAATTATAACAACTGCTCAGGAAAAAAGTCAGGGCTGCTTAGCACGTTGCGCCTGTCAGCAAAAAGTGTACATCGTTGCAATTATATAATGTTAAGATACATTAGAATCTCGTGGAAAAATGATAAGAAGGTACTCTGTCAACACAGTGGTAGTTTTACTAATTATTCAAATGTGGAAAGCAAGCAACATCTTTGTTTGAAAGGCAGTAGGAAAATAATTAGGTAATAGATACATTTACCCCCGACCCCCACATAAGGGGTGCTGGAAGTTCATTCCTATCATGAGGCTGTCACTTGTATGGCCTTAAATGGCAGTACAAATATACAGTAATAGTTTTTGGGGATTATTACTTGTTTGGGCAGATGCTTGTGGACTGCAAAGGCATACATATTGTCCAGTCAGTATCGTAGAGGAAAACTTAAAAAAATTGATTCAGGGCTATGAAGAACACCCCTGCCTTACAAGACTATACCTCATTCCACATTTTTCAACCCCAAAACGAAGTTGGAAAGACTAAGGGTGGTGGAGTCTGTATCTTCATTAAGGACAGGCACACCTCCAGACTGGTTTGCCAGCATGACGCACTGGAATTACTCCAGCTGCAACTGACAGTTGGGGAGACACCCATCCAAGTTATAGCCAGCTATAGACCCCCCCTCCATGACTCAGGACACCCACTTCTCCTACCTGGACCTACTTGACTCCATCAAGGTACTCCCTTATACCTTGATCTTTGGTGACTTCAACTACCCCACCATAGACTGGGTGAACTATTCCTGCTGCACTCACGCAACGATTCCTTGACCTCATCAATTCTAACGTGCTAGATCAGCTTGTCTCCTCTCCCACATTCTGGACTTTGTTCTCACCAACATGGGTGACCGCTGCACCACTTGCATAGTATGTTCATCCCTGGTGCGATCAGATTATCGGTCTGCCTCATTTGAAGTTTCTATCTGACCCAACCTCCACCCCTCATCCCCAGCTGTAACCAGGCTAAAAAGCTTCTCAGAAGCTGGCTACAGCCTCCTAAGGGAGGGTATCAGTAGCTTCACATCATCTCCCCCCTCAGAGGATGCAGACAACTATGCTGAACAGTATGCCAATGCAGTATACAAGCACCTGTACAACTGCATGGACTCAGCCATACCCAACAGAACTTAAACCTGCTCCTCGAGGAAACACAGACCTGTCTGGTGGTCATCTTCTATCAACAAGCTTTACAACAAAAGGAAGAAACCGCTGTCCAAAGTTAATAAAAGAACAAATTCCAAACTGGAAAAAGCACCCTCCTCAGCCTCAACAAGCAAATTAGATCACTAGTGAAAACCTCCAAAGCCAATTTTGAATTGAAACTAGCCTCCAAATCAAAGGGAAACCACAAAGCCTTCTTCAGCTATGTAAGGAACCTCTATGGAAAAGCCCAGGTTTGTTCTGCATTAGAATTCGACGGTACCACTTACACTGATCCTGTTGACTTAGCCAACCTGCTAGCTGATAGGTTCAGCACAAACTTCACCCCCCTGTCCCATCCAAAGGCCCATTTTGACATTCCCAATACTTGTCCCACACCTCACATATCCATACATCAAATGTTAAAGGCCCTATTCAAGGCAAAGAACACAGCTTCCATGGGACCTGATAGTATCCAAGGCTGTATTCTGCACCATCTCTAGTAAGAACTAGCTTTGCCATTGATTACCTTATTCAACCACAGCCTAATTACAGGCTTCATTCCAGCAAAGTAGAGAACTTCAATTGTCATCCCCTTGCAGAAAGGTGGTGCCAGTACTGACCTAGGAAACTATTTCCCCATTAGCTAGACATGTCTGATCTGTAAAGCCATGGAGCATATTATTATGGATCTCATAAACAAGGACATAGGCAATCTTCAAACATTTGACCCCACCCAATTCAGATTCATCAATGGCAGATCTTGCCTGTAGAACCTGGTTGACTTCTTTGAGACTGTCACCAAGGCCCTAGATGAGGGAGAGTCAGTACATACAGCTTACCTTGACTTGGCCAAAGGCCTTTGACACAATCCCCCACTCGGGCATCATCGAAAAGCTAACTCAACTTGGCATAAATCCCTATCTCATCAGGTGGGTGGTAAACTGGTTCACCTATAAGACCCACAAAGGTCAAAACAGGTGCCACCACCTCCAACAGCAGACCTGTCACTAGTGGTGTTCCCCAGGGATCTGTCCTGGGACCCCTACTGCTTGGCAACTACTTCTCAGAAGTCCAGGCAAAGACAAAGGGGCTGTGGCTGACCACGTTTGCTGATGACTGTAAGTCTGATTACCCCTACTGATGACCACATCAACAGCAACCCCCTATGCACACAACCTCTGGTGAAAGACCTGAGTACTCAGGTTGATGACAATCTTACATTCAACCATCATGTAGCGGCAGTCAGAAAAGCCTTTTACTTTGTTCATCTCATAAGTAAAGGGATTGCATTCAGAAAAAAGGAGGTTATTACCTCTCTGTACTCATCCCTCAAAGGTCTATAATTGAGTATAATGCCCATTTGGTATGTCCCTCTCCAAACACCTGTACTAATTGCAAAGACCACAGAAATACCTCATAAAGAGAAACCATGACCTCCAACAACTGTCCTATGTGGACAAGCTCGAATCACTATCACTCTACTGGGTATCATACAGATTTAGTATCATACAGATTGCTCAGAGGTGATCTGTGTCTTGCCTCCAAGGCAATATCAGTCCCTGCCCTACTAGAGATGCTCCATATCCGTAAGTCTAACTCCTCACGCATTACCCACTCAAAAGGTCTAAATATAATATGCAACATCAACAAAACCTGCTGAAGAGACAGGTTTGTCTCTCAGAGGCTGTCTCCTCTCTGGAACAGACTTCCCATACATGTCAAACAGAGTACCTCACTGACCCTCTTCAAGTGCAACCTTGATGAGTGGATGGGAAACTACAAATTCGTCCGAGGGATTCCACCTATGTCCCTCACTGACAGGGGTGACAGGTGCTGACTGAGGTTTCTTTTTTGGGAATAAACTCTTGGCTAGGCTTGTAAGGGTCCCAGGGCCATTAGCCTAGTAACCTCCTATGATCTTATGATCCTATGAATAATATATGATCCTTACCCAGTGAACTGCTATTTGCCACTGGCTGACTCTTGTTTCTATAGACTAGAACTTAGAACCAAAATTGAAAGACATCATTCTGATTTTGTAGGTATGGGTTTTTGCTTGCGCTGCAACCAGTCAGACATTTGTATAGCTCTGCAATTACTCTGAATTTCATTCTTTCAAGCCTCCTTAGACTGTGTTTTTGATTTTATGCTTACAGGGGAACCCAGTCAAAGTGGACACCTGTATGTGTACAATATCTGTTCATTTACTACTGCTCTGTGTAAGTTCTCTGGCAATGCAAGTTCTCTGGCAATGCACACCTTACTAATGAACTACAGCATACCTCTGAAGAGTAGGTAACACCATACATGATGGCAACTTTGGCACCTCAATGAATGAACTATGGAACTGTCATAGTGCAAGACAGCCTGGAAGATTCTTTCTGCAGTCACAGTATTAAATCATATTATGGGCAAAATAAGCAGTTTATTACCCTCACTATTAATAAAGCAAATTCTTAAGGAAATGTGTCAGTCTAACAGCCTATCCTACAAATATCAATAGACTGACGTTCGACTACCAAAACAATATTAGGCAGTAGTGGAGTTTTCTTGTTCCTTTTTATTTATTTTTATTTATTTGACACTAGTTTTCCTGGAAAGTCTAAGTGGGCATAAAACCCATTTTTTGTGGAGGCCTGGGAAGAAAAACTCCAGTAGCAGGACATTTAATATGTGCACAGTAATACACAATTTGTAACACAAGTGTGATGATAGAAGAGATAACAGGTAATACTGGCACAATACAAATGAGGTGGCAGAAGAAACAACAGTATAATATTTACATTTATATGCATTTACATTTTTCTCTAAATAGCTGGTTAACAATATTGTGTTTCTGTCAATTTTACAATTTCAGACTTTGCTTATTTACAGAAGTGAGCTAAGGCAAAGTTTTGCAGATTAGTTTTTATTAAAAGGATGGGGAGGGGACAGTGGATAGTACAGAAGACTGGAAGAATGATAAGAAGATGAGATGAAAAGAGAGGATGAGTAACAAATGAAGAGAAAGAGGAGAGGATAACCAGAAAAAGAGAAAGGATTATGTTTCAGCCTGGTGTCATGTAAGTACAGAGCCAGGATTGGGTGAGAAAGTATTTAAATGAGTGTTTAAACAAGTGAGTGCTAGATATCAGTCTAATGTCCATTGGGGTACTGTTCCAAACGTTGGTTACTGAGTTTGAGTATAGAGGGAGTCTGATTGACTTTTTGGGTTTATAAACTGTAAGGAGTTGTTTTTCAAGCAGCAAAGGGGACAGTTAAGTAGGTAGTGATTTAAGAGTACAGCTAACAGCAGGACAACCTGAGGGGTTGTATATCATCTTGTATGCCAGGAGAAATTGGTTATATTTGAGGTAGAGAGGTAGCTCAAGCCCAGTGATCTGAGTGCACTGCAATGATGGCAACTGACCGACTGATTTGCTGCAAACCTAACCACTTTATTGTAACATACTTCTAGTTTAGATGTTAGATTAGCCTGTAGATTGGTTAGAATGGGAGAAGCATACAATAAGGAAAAAGTTAGGAAGTGTAGTTCTGGAAGGATTTGTGATAAATGTCTTTGATCTATAAAGCATTCTAAGTTTATGGTAGTTTTTTATGGATTTTTGAATATGTAGATCAAATTTCAATTGGTCGTTAATTATTATGCCTAGTAGTTTTGTACTGGAAATTACTTCTATAATGGTACTATTTAATAATAAAATTTTGAAGTTGTCTTTGTTAGGTGTTAGGGATTTAGGAAAGAATAAGAGTATTTTTTTTGGGTGGGGGGTTTGAAGAATAGTTGATTCTCAGTTAACCAGTTTTTGATGGAGTTGAAGGCATCATGTGTAATGTTTTGTAGATGAGGGAGACTGTCTTCACAGCTGTGTAGCTTTGGAGTAGGCATATATATGCTTGGGCGGTGTGGGAAGTGTCTCCCCACATGGGGGCTCACCTACAAACTTATCTCTCCGAGGTTCACTGAAAGTAATTTTGGCAGTGTCTTTAATTAATTTTCTTTCATGGAATGTGGCTTTGACAGATCACATGATTCCATTCTTGAAATGTACAAATATAATAATCAAAGCAAAATAGTGGAAGAATGACAGCTATGATAGATGAATTTTATTTGAGAAACATTTCTTCATAACTGAAAAATTATACTATTTTATCCATAGCCTATAATTTATGTGATACGTGTGAGAATTGATTTTTTCTCAGATTGTACAATGCTAGATCTTTTTGGCATTCTGATTTAGAGACTGATCCTGACACCACAAGTTTGATCAAGTAAGGCCATCTTGGAGCATCTTCAAGGAGTTGATTGTGCATGCTAGTATCTATTAATCTGGTCAGTCAAAGGCCTTTAATGTCAGATATGATATCAAAGAAATATTGCCAAATGAAAATGGTCCCAAAAGGGACCCTTGGGGTATACCGCTGTTTAGAAGTCTCTTTCAGGATAATGTACAATTAATTCTAAGAGAATGGTGTCTTATCAGTGAGCCAGATGGCAATCTATTGGGTTACATAGGGTGTTATATTGAATCTGACCAGTTTGTTGATGATTCCAGCTAAGTCAAGGTAATCTGTGTGCATGGTTTAAAGAGTGTAGGTTTCTTATCACTCTGTTTATGAAGTCCATGATGATCTCTGTCATCACCTTGCAAATAATGTTGGGGAGGCTGTTAGATCTACAGTTGCCAGGGAATGTGGTGGTGGTGGTGGGGGAGGGGCCTCCCTTTTGAGGTGAAAGTTCTACAGTGTCTTTCCAGGCTTCTGATATTCATTCACTTAGGAGGTTGTGCTTGAATAGTTGAAGAAAAAGGTTTGGATAGGGAAGGTGTTTTGTACTAACTCAGGAAACAAGCTGGTGTGTTATCTGAACTTATAGAACTGGTGTTTTTTGGTCTTGGAGAATCCTTTTACTATCTGTGTCTGTTCAAATGTGATTACTGGGGGTTGGTATGGATTGGATACTTGTATTGGGAAGTTTGCACATGACAAAGGGAAAACTGTAAAGCAGAATTAACTGCAAGGATGTTAGCTATATCCTCAGGATTTGCATGTGTGATGCTATTAGCGATAAGACTGATGTAATACTGTGTATTACTTTTGAGGTTTTTTTACATAATTAAAGAATGTCTTGCAGTTATGCTCTGCTGATGTAACAATTTTGAGTTCATAATTAGATCTACAGGATTTGATCTTCTTCCTGAGTTTATTGTTAACCCTGTTGAAGTTAATTATAATATGTTGACTTTTGCTGTTCTCACTAGTGTTAGGAGCTTTTGCCTTTTATAGTAGAGTTTGTTCCATCAGAGGCAGTTGCTTCTAAACCTGACGTATTTTTGGTGAACAGGAACATGAGGTTGTATGCAGCCACTGAGATGGGAATATAAACTTTAGGTATGTTTAGCAGTATTTGCTGTAGGGTCATTCAGGGATTGGGGACTGGCAAACCATATGACGTCATCATTGAGCACGAGGGAATTATAATTATTTACTTTTCATTTCAAAGCTCTGTTTTTCAGAATTATTTTACATACCTGTTCGAAGCTTCCCTGTCTTTGTTTTTGTCTTTCTCTGCACCTTTCTACATCTAGAAAATATGTTATCTATTTTCATGGCTGAACTGACTAAACTTTCTTAATTTTTCGCATTTGCTGTTTTGATTGTTTTCCCCTGCCCTTTCTGCCATAATTTGTATTATTGCATAACTTCCTGCTTCTTTTTTATGTTTCCCAAATTGCTGTACATTTTATCTAACCTCTTGGTAGCACATCATCTGAAAACCACACTAACTTTATTTCCTTTGTTTTAACTTGCATATTTATTTTACATGGAGGTCTTTTCTTTCTGTAATTATTTTTTTTATCCTTCCTGTCCATCCAATAAATTATGCACCTTGTTATGTTTGATTCAACTGAAGGAACTCAAAAGACTCAACTTTGGGGATATATCTAAAAGACTCAACCTTCCAAGTCCATAGCAATGTCTCATCTATCGCTGGTAAACTAACTACAGGTGTACCACAGGAGTCTATGTCATGTCTTCTCCTCTCTCTCTCTCTTTGTTAATGATCTCCCACTAGAATTACTAAATCTTAAACTAATAATGTATGCAGATGATATGCTGCTCAGCAATCCAGTACTAGCCACTCTGACCTGCAAACCAATTTATAGGACAATTTCATTCAATTATGCACCTGGTCCACTACTAATTAATCCTAAGAAAACCAATATTATGGTCTTTGCCTAAGCCAATAAATTACCCACCATTTCTCCTTTATCTTAACAAATCTTAATGGGAACATAATAACTGATGTCACTGAACAGAGGTACACAGGCCTAATATTCGACCTTACCCTTCCTTTCCTTTACCACAAACACAGATTTTGTAAATAATTCTTTGCTGAATTACAATTATAAGATCCATCACCTCCTTTCACCTGCTGTTCACAGGTCCATTGCTAAAAATATTTTAATACCCAAACTTGAATATGGCCTTCCTTTTATCTTTATGCATTTGGCCCACAATACTCACAGAATTAAGACTGCTGACACTAAAATCTGCAAATTCACTCAGTTAGCAGAACCAAAGATGTACCATTACAATGTACTAAAAAGTTCGAAATGGCTTTCAATACCTCATAGAGCCACTTTTCTTCTCAGTAATTTAATTTTCAAGGTACTAAAATACAATCACTGCCTCCTTTATGAGTAAAACTACCTTTAAAAGACAAGTTTATGTACACAGAAGTACACAGGGCAACAATTTCTCTCTAGTATGCCCTCCATTTAAAACTGCTATAGGTGAAAGAGCCTTCTCTAGACTAGGACCTGCTACCTGGAGCCATCTACTTACAGACATAAAAAATCTGGAAACAGTTAGAAGCTTCAAAGATGCACCCAAAGTGCATCTCTTTACTGAATCTATGTGCATCTAGTACCATGACAATGGTTAAGTAACTTACCATCCCATATCATGAATAATATAATACATTTAAGAAACTTTTCTCAGCCTCTTAATGTGGCATCTTATATGCATATATTTCAGATGAGAAGGAGTTTATGTATTATATGTATGTATGATTGCACTGTATTTTATGCATATTTTAGCTTGTATTTTATATATATATATTATTTCTCATTGCACTCTGACTGGGTCTTTTAATCTTACTCTGTTTGCATTCAGTCTTATTGTTATGTTCTGAATTTTGTTACGTACTCATTCTGTATATAATATTGTTGATTGAAAGACTGTGATGTATTTTCTGCTTTATGGGCCCAGGTTGGAGCTGAAAAAGGTCAATAGTCGAGTCTACTTATCTGATGAACAAATAGTAAATGAATAAATAAATAAGGCAAAGGCTCAAGTATGTTTTTACCCAGAGCAGGGGTACTGGTACTGTCTGTCTTTTTATTTATTTATTTATCTTCACCAATTTTCCGTTATCCATGCTGGTATTCTATACACTTTTTATCCATTTACTAATAACCTCTTTATACTGTTCTTCCTAGTGACATAACCTTTATGATAATTTGTGGGAAAGGCTCAGATTTCTTTGTCTTCTCATTAACTAATTTTAATAGCGTGGGTCCCCCCCAGACAGATGGAACTCATCACATCGCTCTAGACACAGATCCTTCTATGTTGGTCCTCAGTCCCCAGTGATGCCAGAACCATGGAATCTGCATCAACGATTCAGTCAAATTTTTAGATATAGTATGTGGTTAATCCTAGCCTCAACCATGTAATACCTTAGAGAATATTTCTGTGCATGCTGTTTCTTAAGAAGCCATTGAGACTTTACAGTTTCACTTTGCACTGTTTCTAACTCCCAGGGAGCCATTTCTCCCCAGAAGGACAATGGTATAGTGCTTCCTTCCTCATGTAGCTGTTTCTGTGATTCACTCTCTGCCACTCCATGTCATGTCATCAGGTAATAATCCTACTCCATATCACCTCCTACCCTTCCCAAACCATTAAATCACTTTTCAGAACCTGATAATTTCACCACTTGGGTCCCATACCTCCCTCTTGTGGGTCTTCCCTGACTATATTTCCAGCATGCTCCTTGAATGTGAGTGTTGTAGTCTTATTAGTTTAAAAAATCACTTCCAGGTGCTCCTTATCATTAGCAAACTCTGGTGCAGAGGTGGTGGTCTTTGTGGGTCCTGTGTGGGACAAGAGGTCTCCTGAATCCTAGCAAATGTTACTCGGAGACAGGTGACCACCTCTATCAGCAGACTGTGTTACCTATACATGAGGAAACACTGCACCCTGCAAAATGTCCCGTGGGAGATTACTACTCTACAGCCATTGTATTGCAGCATTTTCATGTTAGTTTTACTTTCTCCTCTCTAGTCCTTTTATGTTTTGCTTAGTTATATAATATTTCTGAAAGTATCTAGTCCAGAAGTCTTTGAATCACTCAGAACATTTTGTACAGTTTCAGAACTCTAGCCACTTGTTAGACTTGCATGGGTGGTTAGCATCATCTTACTGAGAGATCTATGACAATTTCTTGTGAGGCTGAGAAATCCTGCATAAGTAAAACAATAATTCCTTTTTGTTTAGCTGTCATGTCTCCGCAGTAGTTCTGAATCAACAGTAGATCTAAAGAAGCCTTAAATCCCATTTAATCATATCTCTTCAGGCCAGTTATTGAATATAATGCATATTTTGTCATGTATTTGACTACACATATACTTCAACATGAGTAACCCCAGAGATTCATAATGACAAAGATTAGTGACCTGAAAAAATCTTAATTTTCAGGACAGACTGGCAGTCCTGTCTTTGTATTCAGTCTTTTAGTAAATCCTCTATGAAGATCTGTGTCTAGCCTTTTGAGCAATGAAGGATCCAACCTTCTTTGACATCCTATTACTCAATGGAACAAACGGCACCGCATATACCTGGATAAAGTAACTAAACTTACATCAACATATAGATATGTCACATTGTGTATGCATCATCTCTGAAACAAACTTCTACTATGTTTCAAGCAATGTAGCACCCTTGTCACCTTCAAGGTAAACTTAAAACTGGATGGGCAGCATCAACTTCTCCCCGTCAGTCTATCTTTTCTTGTCCTCCTCGAGGCAGGAAGGAACTTAGGTTTTTTTGAACTTTTGAATTGATTATTTGGCTAGACTTGCAACGACTTGCTCACAGAGGAACCTTATCTGTTTGTTTAGTGCTTGTCTATGAACATATAATCTTAGAGCTTTCAAACTTAGACAGGCATAACTGCAAGAACCAGAAAAGAACCGCAGTTCACCAAATTACAATCCCTGTCAGTATGGGCAGCACAGTGATTTAGCGCTTAAGATGACTCTCTCAGAGCTCCAAGGTTTGGGGTTGAAATATGATCCTATTCACTATCTGTGTGGAATTTGCATTTCTCTCTATGTCTATGAAGGCTTTCTCTGGGAAATGTGGTGTCTTCCCACCTCCTAAAATCATGCTGTGGTTGACTAGACAGTCTTATTGCATTTACTTTTGCCATGTTGGCCCAGCCCATGCTGTTAAAGGGTTCATGATGACTAATTTATGTACCCAATTAAGAAATGATTAAATTACATTACATTTAAATAAAATTTGAAAAGTAGTGTAGTCTGTCTTTGCCTGTAGTAGTCTGCTTCAGGAAATCTGCAAGTCTATTGCGAATAACATAATATCAAGTAGTGTGACATAGTTTGTATTTACTGTTGAAGCTCTGCTATACACCTCACCTTCACCTTGTTTCCTTCTGGGCAGGTTCTCATCACTAGTACCAGAGAACTCTGTGCTTGGTCACTTACTGGTTTACATACTGGTAAGTGACTGAGAAACACTGTGAACAATTGAATCTGGTACAATAGACACATGGCCCCACTCTCTCTTCCCTGATAATACCACACAGCACGTGTCTGTTCCTTTTGGGTAGTTTTAGTCAACTTTGGAAACCTCTGATCTTACAATGAATTCACTCAACCTAAACATATAGTTTCTTGGGGGAAAATGAGGGATGAATGTTCTACCCTGATATACTTTAGAGTTTTAAAAGGAAAATGATTTGATGTGGAATCCATTACATTATTTGTCATTACGGCTTGACAACAAGCTGAAATTTGAGTTCAAACACAAAAAGTGAAATTAAGAATGTTAATCAGTAACTTGGAGAGCTTTATTAGAACTAAATACTTTCTCAGACACAAAGCATGGATCAAAATTGCTAATGTCATTCTCTTTGGAAAATTCTTTTTGTTATTATCAAGTATGCATATCAGACAGACCACCTCCACATCTAAACTTGTAATGCCAGCAATAGGAAAGCCAGATTTACCACTGTACATTAATATAGGAAACCTCCTTATATCTCCATAACGTAACTAAAATGGTCATGTCTGCAAAACAAGGACACATTTAAACACCTGCATTTCACCCACAAACAGTTTTAATTCTACTTGCCCTCCATCAGCAAGATATTCAGTTACTATGTTCTCTTCTGAGAAGTTCAGTTAACAAATTCCTTTTAAATTGTGTTGGCTAGATGTGAAAATCTGTGTGGAAATAGCATATTTAAGCATTGCATATACATTTCACAGAAACAAATTGTTATATCAAAGAGAGTGAGCTTACTATGTTTTTTCTGAGTAGGAATCGTTGGTGAATGGTTATTTTCAGTTACAAGACTTATATAGGTGCAGGATCGTATAGTGCTGTGCTGGTACTCTGGTGTAATATCACAGCCTGTGCTACATGTCTTCTCTGAGCTAACAGACTATTTTATAGCATCTCTTGTTCCTAGAAGGAACTGATCACAGGTGTGTTATATGTGGATGCATTATGTTTTCATTCTACAGGCTAAGTTGCTGCCCCCATTGTCTGTTTTTAAATCAACATAATCATGGATTTTGCTAAGTATATGTAGTAGTGATGCTCTGTATATTCATAACACATGTTATAAGAATACCAAGCAGATATACTTTAAACCAGGATAACTTCTAATTCTAAGTAATTCTTAGTAGCTTAGAACTCTGCAGGTATTTTACAGAGTATATACAATATGTTTCTATGATTGCCTTACTTGCTGTAGTAATTTATCCTAAATGCCTGCTATTGTCTGTAATCTCCATGCCCCTCTCTGTTTATTTGTATGTACGTGTGTAATATATATATATATATATATATATATATATATATATATATATGTGTGTGTGTGTGTGTGTGTGTGTGTGTGTAAATATTGTGGGAAGAAATAGCCAGGGAATTGTTATGGCTAGGCTTGTATAGGCCTAGGGCCAATAGCCTAGCACCAACCTATGAACCTATATATATATATATATATATATATATATATATATATATATATATATATATGCATATACACACACGCGTGCACACACACACTCACACACACACACACACTCACACACACACACACACACACACACACACACACACACACACACACACACGCACACACACACACACACACACACACACACACACACACACACACACACACACACACACACACACACACACACATCATCCGCCAGCGCACATACACTATTTTTTACTTTGCTCTTTCTTCTCTTGATGCTAATTCGCTTGACTTGCAGTTAACTTTGTTCTAACAAAGACAATAGATAAAAGATATTTTACTGTCTAATTTGCCTGAATTATCCTAGTCAAAACTCTCAAACTTTTAGTGCAAGAAATCTGGACAAAGCTGGAAATAATGGAGGGATACAGGTACAAGAACAGGGACAGATTTTAAATATTGTGCTTATAAACTTAGGAAGTAGATAGAAAATCAGATTATGTATTAGCATGCATTTTCTGAAGGATATAAAGTCTGAAATTCAAATGTGTGCCATTATTTAATGAATTTGATCCTCAGTGATTTGTCAGAAAAACACAAATTTTATGATGAACAGACCAAATACTTGAGGCAAAAATCTGGACATTCTGTGAAAATATGGACAGTTAAGAGGTATGACCTGGTAACCCGTTATGTTTCTATATCTTCAACAGTTGTTGCATCTGTACTTTTTTTTATTTTTCTTAGCTGTTGTATACCTAGCCTGACAACCCTATCAACAAAATAAAAATAAATAAATAAAATGCATCACCTGAGTCCAAGCTGGTGGCAACTATTTAGCCTCAATTCCCACCAAGCAACCACATACTTTGTCTTGAGAAATAACTATTTATCAGAGCTGGGTAAACCCACCAACACACAGAGCTGACTTACCCTTGTATCAGTGGAATGCTGACTTCATTTCTTTTGAGTATTACTGATGTGACTTTCCCAATTTAGCTCCTCCAGCTACAGTGACCGTATGTTTCAAACCTATAGTTACAGAATAATAGCCACTTCAAAGTGGATTTTGACAACAGACATGTAAAGGCTGGAAACTTGTTCCACCTCAGTCTCATTGGTGTTTTGATTTTTCTACTCACATGAAACATCTGAAGACTACCCACCTCTGTTAAACTTTTATTTAGTTCCCCATTTAACACCTGCAAAAGTGTTTTACTTCCCTTGAATAAACCATAAATTGTGAAAAACAGCGTGTGTTTTATAATTGGAGGCAGACATGAAATGCTAGCATGTGACTTTTTTATTTTTGGCTGATGGGTTTCTGTCATTGAACAAATTTTCGTAACTATGTTAAATAGCTGTGTGGCTGTACCAGTTCAGGAAAGTGCGGCCGTTGAGTGGCAAGCTCAGTGAAAGCACACATTTTTAGAATAAATTGCATATATATATATATATATATATACATATATATATATATATATATATATATATATATATATATATATATATATATATATATATATATATATATAGGTCCCCACTGTTTAGATTTAGTTCATAGCAGTATGTTCTTTCTAAATACAGTACACACCAGCTGAGGTAAAACTTTCTGTTCCTACTTGGTGCTATATAATAAGAAAGCAAAAGTGAAAGAAGGCAAGTATTAGAATTGCTAATATATAATAAAAGTTGGGTACCTTTGATGAGCTGAATGGTCTGCTTCAAGTTTCCTTGTCAATCTGTTTTACAGAGCTGTTTTTAAACTTGTTTCTTCTTCAGCACTTCTGAATTGGCAGACTCCCTCTTGAAACACTTACAGCAGGAAACACATTTATATGATTTTTTTGCATCAGGAAGTGTTATTAATAGATGGAAAAAAATCCCGGCTGCTTTTAGTCTGTATGGCGACTGAGTCAAGCAGGAGGCAGGACTCAAACTGGGAAGTCAGTGAGTGTCCACTTTTAACCCTTACTAAGCACGAGGAAGGTCTGTATCATTGTTTCAAAGTATTTTTCCATAAATCGTATCCTTAAGGGCTAAATTCAGCCGGTAAAATTGAGAACTTACAGCTGTGAACTTGATTGACCCAGCAGACTTATGTTTTCCATCAACTTTTGAATAGCCTACATTTTTCATCAAGGCATTTCATTTATGCAGTACTTTAGGGTCCTGCCTGTAAATGTTACTTACTTCCGTACAGCTTTGTGTTACTACAAGTACAAAATACATTGTAATATGAAACACTGTGATTCATGAAAGGTAGAATACAGGAATAATGGATAAAAATATGCAGTCTACATTACTGTTTTTGCTGCTGCTTATTAAACCGGTAGGGAAAAATGTTCAAATACCGTGCAGAAGGCACTGCAGTCTTGCGAAGGAAGGGTCTGATATCATGCTCTCATCTGGAGCCTTTCTCCCTGGGCCTCCGCTGAAAATTGGCCTTGTTCCAAGTCGGAAATTCCCAGTTAACAAATGTTAAATAAAATAAAAATAAAATAAAATGTTGTTGTGAAAAGTGCATTTGCCTGTGTTTCTAAATCACACCTGTCATACTGAAGCAGAGTTGGGGGCATTTGGTGGAAAAGTGTATAATTAGCCAAAATTATAAAACTGCATTTGCTTATTTAAATGTGGTGCTTACCTCTGACAGTTATCAGAGGTTTTATCTCCAAGTTGGTGTGATGGGTTGAGGTGCTTACCTCATAGGCATAAGGCACAACGTTTGATTCTCACATTTGGAAGGGAAATTGGCTACGTTTGAAATTGTTTGCAAAGGCAGGTAGCCAAGTATTTACCTATGAACAAAACATCATAATATTTCAATGAATCCTCTTCATAAATACAAGAAGAAAAGAGGTTTAAATGTGTGCTCAAAATGTAATTTTGCAAAGTAAGACCAACACCTACTTTAGGGGTAGAAAACTACATTTTGACAGGGATTTTATATAATGACAACTTTTGCTTTTATAAAGCAGTATATAGGCTGTCTTGAAAATTTTGAATTAAAAAAACTAAACTGGAAAAGTTAGGAAACTGTGTTTATCTAATTAAAAACACTGCATTATAATATTAGTAAATTTTAGTAACGTTAATCCAAAAGTCCAATAAAGAACATTTTATCATTCTCTACTAATATAGGCAGTAATGCTTTTCTCATGCCTTCTCTCATTTTGTGTTTAGTTCCAAAGCAGTAAAGACATGAAAAGAAAATGATTCTGCAGCAACAGGTAGGAAATATTGGTGAAGTATGGGATTGTTGTATGGTGAGACCTCAGTAAGAAATTTGGAAAAAAGTGTAGGAGATGATGTCCGGTCACTAAAGGCCAAAATAATATATCTGCTACAAACACTTGAGTCCCAGGTACTCAAAGACCGCTGTCTTGAAGCCAGAGATTCAAGTGTCTTATAACTCATACATGTTGTTGCTCATGCTCAAACTCAAACATGAGTTTGGTCAAGTAGCTTGGAAGGAGGTGGGGGTGTTAATTAGGGCAGCAATCTGGAAGGGGAATTAGGTTTAGGGAGCAGGGAGGAAGTTTTAAGGTTAGTGAATAGAAAGGGAGTCTTAGGTTTAGGGAGCAGGAGTAGAGTTTTAGAGTTAGGGAGTGATTGGGGAATTTAGGTTTAGTGAGAGGGTTAGAGTTTTTGGGTAAGGGAGGGAGGACTCATGTTAGAAACTCAGTAGGAGTTTTAGGGTTAGAGTTGGGCTCTAGTAAGGCTATACAGATTTATAATAAGTTTGAATGCTAGAGGGCTAAGTAATTACTGAAGATCAGGCTAGTTGGAGTTAGAGCACATGCTTTTTCGAGCATGTGTGTCATGACCTACAAGTACATAAGCACTTGTAGTACATCCCAAAATAACATGCATCAACTGGTTAAACCATCTGGATACACAGTCCATTTTTTGGACTGCTCCAGGTTTTAGGTCTAGCAGCACATAATCTTAAACATCTGTGCACAACTGAAAGATATACTTCCAGATGTCACTGAACATAAAAGTGATAATTCTTCATTGCAAATGTCCAACAGTGCTGGATCAGTCCCCTGTCAATGCCCATAAATATGGCCTTGACTCTTGGGGACTGAGCACTGCCCAGCCATAGCTTTCAACCTCTCAATGGAAGAAGTCTAAACAAAGCCAGAAATAATGGGGGGGGGGGGCAAAGGTCCCAAATAGGGACAGATTTAAAGTACTGGTCCTATAAGCTTAAAAAGTGGCTAGAATGACAGATTTTCCATTATGTATTTTCCAAAGGATATGAAGACTGAAACTCAAATGACTGCCATTATTTATTATTATTTATTGACTTTGAATTCTCTTTAATTTGCCAGAAAACCACACATTTTATGAGGAACAGACCAAAAATAAGAGGCAAAAATCTGGACATTCTGCGAAAATGAGGACAGTTGAGAGGTATGTCCCCCATTATTACTGAAGGGTTGGTTTGGGTATTATGTGAGAAGACAAAGAAGATGGCTGAGACATTTATTATTTTTTATTTTATATATTTTATTGAAAAGTACAGCTATGTGAGCTGTTCTCAGTAATGGTGGATGTATGACTTTCTCTGTTTCTTCACTGATGTCTTTTGGGTAGTAGCCCTGACAGTCTTTTTTTTTTTTTTTGTTTAGGCACTCCCTTGCCAGCCATAGACTGGCTGGACTAGCTTCCTAACTTGTCCCTCCCAAAGGGAAGTGACTGCCAACTATCTTGTAACAAACCAAAGTCTTCTCAGATAAGGCCCCAATCTAATCCAATTTCCAAGAAATGTAATATATAGTGGAGATAAATTTTAAATTTGTCATATATATTTCTCATAGGTTCCTAAAGAGCCTTTTAAAACCTACCTTCCCATATATATTTGATAGGTTTTCATACCACTCATTTTATCAGGGTATAGCTTAGGTATGGGTGATCAAGCATTTACAAGCTTCCTGTTTCTAATAGAGACATAGGTACCAGATTGACGATAAATTTTTGATTTCCCATCTACTGATCCAAGTTGTGCTTGAATAAGTGCAGGGAGGAACTGTTCCAGAGAAGGGGTATTCTCTGAGATGCATCCCTGTTCATCTGACATGTCTTATTTATGCTGCATATGAAGTTTAGATCACTAAATTAGGTGTTTCTAATGCAATTTATTTTGTGGATGTGCAACAGGTCCACAAGAGCTGGATCAGAGGTTCTTTAAAGGCCAGGCATAGATTGCAGTCTGTACAAGATACAATACAAGGATAAGGCTTTGATGTGGCCCACACAGGACATATTGTCTACACCACATATTCTTTTTTGAGGAAAATGCTGCAGTTGTTCCATATGCCTGGTCAGATACATACTGAATGGGGTGATGTACTCAATGATTGGTCTAATGATAGTCGAATACAATAGAACAATAACATCTACGGACCTAGATGCCATACTCTTGCTTATAAGTTGCACAACATAAAATGCTTTACTTACTACAGCAGACACATGATGGTCAAAGGACAAGATACTGCATACATACATTCCCAAATCCCTGACCAAGGGGCCAATTTGTAGGAGTGCATTATCAATGCATGTATTTCCATGTGGAAGTTCCTGTTCCAAAAGACTAATTTTTGGCATTCAGATTTAGACTGTGACTCTGGCACCAGGTACTAGTCTCTGTCAGGCCTTTTTGGAGGATATTTGTGTATTTGGGAGATTCTATGACTGCACCTAGTTTGCAATTATCTGTAAACTTGGTCAGCCAGAAACTTATGATGTTGGCCTTGACTTCAAAAAAGTAGATGCCAAAATGGAGCAGCCCTAGCACTAATCCCTGGGGGACTCAACTAGTAACTGGCCTTTTTGTGGGGGTAGACTCACCTATCCTGACTTCTTGTGTCCTATCTGTTAGCCAGTTGTCTATTCCTTATTTACAAAGATATACAAAATCTTCAAATGAGCGACTCCACTCAGTTTGGCTTTGTCAAAGGGAGATCATGCCTGTTAAACTTGGTGGACTTCTTCGAGATAGTCACCAAAGCCCTAAACGAGGGCAAATCTGTGCATACAGCCTACCTAGACTTAATCAAGGCCTTTGACACAATTCTCCACTCAGGAATCATTGATAAACTCACCCAGCTGGGTATCTACTCATATATTGTCAGGTGGGTTGCAAACTGGCTCACTGACAGAACTCATACGGTCAAAATAGGGGACTCCACCTCCTCCGGCAGACCTGTAACCAGTGGTTTTCCACAGGAATCTGTTCTGGAACCCCTATTGTTCGGAATCTACTTTTCCAAAGTACAGGCTAAAACTAAAGGATTGTGGCTTACAAATTTTGCTGCTGACTGCAAACTGGGAGCTATCATTGAAACCCCTAGCAATATCAACATCCTGAAAGAAGGTCTTATGGAGACTAACGACTGGTGTCAAAGTCATGGTCTTAAACTTAATGCACAAAAAATCATTATCATCCCCTTCGGCAATGGTGATGTTCCTGAAAATTACCACATCAATAGCAATACCCAAAGCACACAATCAGTGGTGAGAGATCTTGGCACACAGATTGACAGCAAACAAACCAAAATCCTGTGTCAATGCCAAAGTCCTGCCAGACAGCAACAGCCAAATCCAATAAGTAAAAGAAAGTAAGGCAGAACACTGCTATGAAGCGTAATTCTTTTATTAAAATGCAAATATCCAAGGTTAGCGCTTTCGGGATAAAAACCCTTCTTCAGACACAGTAAAATCTCATCAAACATTATTTAAAATATCCACCAGCCAATGAGCTACTAGTAAACTACCCGCCTTTTTTGTAGTGCAGGTTTTAAAGGGACCATGTCATTAAGACCAGGGCTCCTATGAGCCATCAATTGTAAAATCCATCGTGATTCCAAGGATTCTGTGATTAATTTTACATCACCACCTCTATTATTCATTGTCACATTGGTTATGGCCTTAAAAAGAAAGGTATGGGTAGGATTTAATTCAATATGCCTATATAGTGCATTATGCTTGTCCTTATTCCTAATACTGGACAGGTGATGTAGCACCCTTACCTTGAGCATATTATTTGTCTTTCCTACATAAAACCCTGTGCATTGTATGCACTCAGCTATATAAACCAAATTTACTGTCCTGCAAGTAGCTCTAGCCTTAAAACTAAAAGTTAGCCCATTATTTGGTTGAATAAAAGTATTGTCCTTATTAATGTGTGGACAAGCTTTACAGGCCCCACAGGGTATGGTGCCTATATTTACTTTGAATGGTCTTTCTATGGTAAATCCCCTCTCTTTACATAATATGTCCTCAAGGTTCCTGTTGCGCCTATACCCAAAAATGGGACGTGGACCAACGATCTCCCTCAACTTGGTATCACTCCTTAGGATATTCCAATTTTTGTGTACAATATCCCTAATATCACCTATGTTGCTACTATAGGTGATATTAGGGTAATATGCTCAAGGTAAGGGTGCTACAGCACCTGTCCAGTATTAGGAATAAGGACAAGCATAATGCACTATATAGGCATATTGAATTAAATCCTACCCATACCTTTTTAAGGCCATAACCAATGTGACAATGAATAATAGAGGTGGTGATGTAAAATTAATCACAGAATCCTTGGAATCACGATGGATTTTACAATTGATGGCTCATAGGAGCCCTGGTCTTAATGACATGGTCCCTTTAAAACCTGCACTACAAAAAAGGCGGGTTGTTTACTAGTAGCTCATTGGCTGGTGGATATTTTAAATAATGTTTGATGAGATTTTACTGTGTCTGAAGAAGGGTTTTTATCCCGAAAGCGCTAACCTTGGATATTTGCATTTTAATAAAAGAATTACGCTTCGTAGCAGTGTTCTGCCTTACTTTCTTTTACTTATTAGATTGACAGCAACCTTAACTTCAATCACCATGTCTCCACAGTGGTAAGAAGGGCATTTTATATTACTCATCTCATAGGTAAAGGCATTGCCTACAGAAAAAAAAGAGGTTATAACTCCCCTGTACTGTTTCCTTATCAGGCAAATAATAGAGTACAATGCTCCCTTTGGTTTGTTCCTTTTCACCAAACACCTGCAGCAACTGGAGAGACCACAAAGGTTCCTTAGAAAGAAAGTCAGGGTCTTCTAGATATGTCATATGTGGACAGATTGGAATCATTGTCACTTTAGTCTGTATCATACAGACTGCTCAGAGGCGACCTGTGCCTTGCATATAGAGTAATCTCTGACCCAGCTTTAATGGAAATGCTGTACATTCGTAAGTTAAATGGGGCATGGGTCACTCATTCAAAGGACCTTAACTTGGTATGTGACATCAACAGAACTTGCTGGACAGACAGATTTGTCTCACAGAGGTTGCCCCACTGTTAGAAGGAGCTTCCTATTCATAGGTTCATAGGTTCATAGGTAGGTACTAGGCTATCTACCCAAAGGCATTTATAAGCCTAGCCGGAATGTGTTGGCTTTTGCCACCCCCTTAGATTAGTTCCCTGTACCTCTGTCCAGCAGAGCCATTGAAGTGATCCCTGGGGTAAACTTTCTGTTTCCCATTCACTCATCAAGGTTTATCTTGAAGAGGGTTAACGAGGAGCACTGCCTAATGTAGATTGGAATCTTATTCTAGAGCATGGGAAGTCTCTGGGACAGGAATCTATCCCTCCAGCACATCCTATTTATTGTTGTGGTGAGGTTTAGATGCCTGGAGTGTGTGGCTCGAGGGGATATGGTTTTCTTTAGGTGGAGCATGTCCATCAATTCTGGGTTGGACCATGGCCTTGTATGTCAGGCAGAGATCATCTCTGAGTAGGCGGTATGCAACCGAGTACAGCTGGAGTTTCTTCAGTTGAGCTGCATAGGGCATCTTCTTGAGGCCAGTGATCTTCTTGGTGAGGTACTTCTGTGGTCTTTCCAGTTGTTGCAGGTGTCTTGTAAGGTACATCCCAAATGGGGCATTGTACTCTATGATGGGTCTGATGAGTGATGCGTAGTGGGGCCCAATGACCTCTTTCAATCTGGATGCAAACCCTTTTGTGATTAGGTGGGCAACATAGAAGGATTTTCTAACCACTTTGGCAATGTGATTATCAAAGGAGAGGTTACTATCTACTTGGGTCCCCAGATCCCTTATTACGTCTTCCGTATTTAGGGGGCTACCACCTATGTGGTAGTTTGTGGGTACTTTATTTTTTCCAAAGGGGATGACTATGCACTTTTTGGCATTTAGCTTGAGGCCATGGTTATGACACCAGGTATCTGTCACAGTGAGACCCTTTTGGAGGATGTCTGTGTCAGCCGGAGAGTCAATTATAGCCCCTAGTTTGCAGTCATCTGTGAACTTGGTCAGCCATAATCCTCCTGTGCTTGCCTGTACCTCTGAGAAGTATATGCCAAACAGGAGGGGTCCTAGGACTGAGCCCTGGGGATCGCCACTTGTAACCGGTTTAGAGTCAGACCTAGCTCCTGCAACTCTTACCATGTGGGTTCTGTCCATGAGCCAGTTGGCAACCCATTTCGTGACATAGGGGTTTATGTTCAGGCTGGTGGACTTGTATATAATACCTGAGTGGGGAATGGTGTCAAAGGCCTTTGTGAGGACTAGATAGGCTGTGTGGACTACCTTTCCCTCATCTATAGCCTTGGTAACTGTCTTAATGAAGTCCACCAGGTTTAGGAGGCATGATCTGCCCTTAACAAAGCTGAACTGGGTAGGGTCCAGTGTTTGGAGGTTCCTAATGTCTCTGTTAATGAGATCCATGATGATGCGCTCCATAGCTTTGCAGACAAAGTTAATCAGGCTTATAGGGTGATAGTTCCTGGGGTCTGTTGTGGTTCCACCTTTGTTGAGCGGAATAACCGTTGCTGTGCACCACTCTGTGGGCACATAGCCTGTGGAGAGACTGAGTTTAAACAGTGTGTTTAGGTGAGGGGTTAGTTCATCTTTGAGCTCGTGTAGGATGCAGCCTGGGACACTGTCCGGTCCCATTGATGCTGTGGTTTTGGCTTTGGAGAGGGCTGTTTTAACCTGAGTGTCTGTGATTTCAGGGGCACTACATTCTTCTGGTAAAGTTATGGGCCCTTTTGAGGCTGAGAGGGGGGTGAAGTTGGCACTGTACCTGTCTGCAAGGATGTGGGCTATATCGGTCGGTTCAGCATATTTTGTGCCATTCTGCACTAACTCAGAGTAGATCTGAGAATTGCCACTTAGATTCTTGACATAGCTAAAGAATGCCTTGTGGTTATCTTTGGAGTCCATGGCAATTTTTCTTTTGAAGCTAGCCTTGGATGATTTTATGAGGGAATGTCGTTTCTTGCTGATACTGATCAGGGATGTCTTCCCTTTTTGGGATTTTACTCTTTTCTGTACTAATTTCCTCCTTGTATTGTATAGCTTGTTTATGGCAGGGGTCCACCAGACTGTTTTCCTTTTCTTGGAGGAGTGAGTCTTGGTTTTGTTTGGGATAGCACGATTCATGCATTCCTGTAGGTGCCCGTAGAGTGCATTAGTAAAGGATTTTGTTAAACAAAGCCCCTCTTTGCCCCTATTTAAGCACAATTTGGATGATTGAATGAGTAACCTGAACTTCACCCCAGAGGTTCCACCTGTGTCCCTCTTGGACAGGGATAATAGGTGCTAATTTTAGTGTCTGCTTGAACTAGATATCCTTGGGCACACAGGTTGAACTTGGCTAGGAATGTAAGGGCCTTGGGGCCATTATCCTAGTAACCTCCTGTGATCCTATGATCCTATGCAGCAGGTGATATAGTGGTTTATTCCTAATTTTGAGAAACTGTCTGCAATGCCAGAGAGGGGTCTTGTGAAGAATGATTTGGTCAAGTTGAGGTTGGCATTGTGTACCATTATGCCTTCATTTATTGCTTTCATGACCTTCTCAAAGAAGTCCACCAGGCTGAGTAGGCATGGCCTGCCCTTAACATAACAAGACTAGGTTGGATCCAATATCTGAAGGTTTCTTATGTTATTCTTTATCATTTCCATGGTTATTATTTCCATGGCCTTACATATGTGGCTAGTCTGGCTTATGGGTTGGTAGATTCCTGGTTCCATGGTTGCTCCACCCTTGTGGAGAGGGATAACAAGTTGCAGTCCTCCATTTACATGACATGAAGCCTGTTTGGAGGCAACAAATGAATAGTGCTTCTAGTGGTCCCAGTAAGTCATGTTTCCTGCTACTAAGGAGACATCCTGGTATATTGTCAGTTCCCATTGATTCGGGAGGAATTCAGTAAAACTAACAGGGTTAGTTTTTCCATGTGTGCATCATGGTGTGATACAAGCACAGGAGCAATGAGTTTTAGATTCAGTAAACTCCATGTAGTGGTATGCAATCACATGCATTCATCCACAACTAATGAAACTTTCATGGAATGCAAATGTCAGCATAAGTAGCTGAAATGTATGCAAATGAAGTGAGACAACATTGTGGAGTGATCCAACAATCTTCAATACACCTGTGTAGATTCTGTGTCCATGTTGGTAGTGTACATAGAAAATATCTGTGTACAGGAGTCTACACAGAAGCAAGGACATGGAAAAGTCCAGAAATATAGACAGAATTCTTATGAAAATGTAACAACACACATATAATGGGCGAAGTATACACTGTGGATGTCTGAAAGCATCAGGAGTTGTGTCAGATTACTATAAATTTAAATGTATTTTTTTACCTCATGTTTGCGCAGTATGCCACTTGCTGCAAAATGTTTTAAATATTATTACCAGAAATGTAATGTTAAAGAGAAGTATAATGTACTGTCACCATAGGGAAAGTAATACTCTGCCTTGCTCATTGGTTCATAGGTTCATAGATGTGTACTATGCTAATGGTCCTGGAGCCTTTAGAAGCCTAGCCCATAGGATTAACCTGGCATCGTGCCAACCAACCTTAGTTCCCAGTGCTGCTGTTGAGTAGAGCCACTGGAGTGATCCCCGGGTTGAATTTTCTATTTCCAATCCACTCATCAAGATTTCTCTTGAAGAGGGCCAGTGAGGTGCTCTGCTTGACATGTATGGGAAGTCTGTTTCATAGCATGGGCAGTCTCTGGGTTATGAACCTGTCCCTCCAGCATGTTCTGTTGATTGTGGTAATGAGGTTGAGGTCTCTGGAGCATGTGGTGAGGAGGTATTGGGATTTCTTTAGATGTAGCATTTCTAACAGATCTGGGTCAAACATGGCTTTGTAAGTCAAATAGAGATCGCCTCTAAGTAGGCAATATGAGACAGAGAATAGTTGGAGTTTTTTGAGTCTGTCCATAGTTTAAGGCCTAGGATCTTCTTTGTGAGGTACTTTTGCAGCCTCTCCAGTTGTTGCAGGTGTCTAGTGAGGTACATGCCAAATAAGGCATTGTACTCAATGATTGGCCTAATGAGGGAAGAGTAGAGGGAGACAATGACCTCTTTCTTCCTTGATGCAAAACCCTTAATAATGAGATGTGCCACATAGAAGGACTTTCTGACCACAGTGGCAATGTGGTGGTCAAAAGAGAGGTTGCTGTTAAAGTTGTGCTCCTGTGCGGTTGCTCAGCTTATACGGCTACTAACAGTGTATATTCTAGGCTGTCAGCATGGTTATTATGTAAATGAGTGGAAAAATGGATTTGTTGAATTACAAAAAGCAGGAACTGTGTAGGATGTTCACTTCGTGTAGGGTCCTACATGGTGTTTATGTTTCCAATGGATGTCTATGACAGATCAGAGGGGTATGTCAGGTTACTTTGTTTTTTTTTGTGTAATGCACATGTTTGTGCAGTGCACCACTTGCTGCAAACAGTTTTGGCAATGCATACCTTCTTTGTGCGACCCGACCACCCCTCGTATCAGGCATTAGCTATACATCCAAAAATAGAAACCAGATGCATTCAATTAATATTGCTGAACACTGCTGGGAATCACACAAACCTGGTAAGTGGGGTTGCACTCTGCTAATATCTTCATGTGATGGGAATTTGTGTAAGTACTTCTGTGTTGGCAGGTGTTAAGTATTGTATTGGGGTGCAGATGGTCCTGGGTTCTACTACAGGGTATGGCAACTTTTCTCATACTGTTCTGAGATTGCAGCTTATACACATAAAGTGTAAGTTGCAGTAATTAGTATTTTCTGTACGTGTCATGACAACAGGGATGAAAATATAAATTTTTGACATGGCTTACTTTAACTTTGCACAGCTGCACTCTGTTGTATGACAGTGCACACAGTGCATTACTGAGCACTGAAGTAGGACCTTTAAATCTTGTTAATTATATCCTACGCAGGTGAATTGCATCTTAATTAGCCAATTGCACATGGTGGACCTACTCAAGAAATGTATAAAGTATGCATAATAGCCTACATTCTGATTTCCCTCAGTACTTCAAGACCATTGGAGTAGAGACTTGGAAATTTTAACCAAGATAATCCTAGGGGCTACTGCAGCTATTCTACATCTGCATGTGCTAGAGGCTGAAGTCAGTGCTGCTGGTACTGCTGACAATAGGCCTAGACTGAGGAGGAGAACAGTTTTCAGGCCCAGGGTAAACTTCCAGGTGTTACATGAGCTGGAGATTGTAGAGTGCTACAGGGTGGACAGGGACATATTACAAGAACTCAGTGAGCTCTGCCACCCTCATCTCAGAGCCAGAGCCAACCGAGGGGAACCCATCCCAATGGAAACTAAGGCATGTGTAGCTCTTAGGATATTAGCTACAGGTACTTTACAAAGGCAAGCTGAGGACATGATGGGTGTGTCACAGGCACTGGCATCCAGGATACTCCACCAGTCCCTGGATACTATGTTCCTACATGCCAGTGAGCAGATAACTTCCCCCCTTTCCCCTGAGGAGAAGGCCAGCAATATGCAACAGTTCTACCATGCAGTGCACTGCTGTGAAGTACTGGGTGTCATAGATTGTATTCATGTACACATTAAGGAATCACCTAGTGAGCAGGATAGAATCTACTTTACCTGCAAGGGATACCACTCCATCAACTCCCAAGCTGTGTGCAATGCATAGGGGATTATCTTGAATGTATGTGTGGGCAACCCTGGCAGTTATCATGACTCCCATATCTGGCACACATCACAGCTGTATCAGATGTCTGCTGGGGGGACATCCCACAGGGGCATTTACTTGGGGGATGCTAGCTATGCCCTTGAACCGTGGATGATGACAACCATCAGAAATGCACACATACCCGCGGACAAACACCATAATGAGGCACACGCACAAACTAGGAATGTCACAGAGCAAGTGTTTGGGCTTCTGAAGTTACAGCTCCTGTGCCTAGATATATCTGGTGGAACCTTGCAATATACTCCATGTACATATACACAAATATTCACAGTATGTGCTATACGCCACAGTCTGCTCCTGCAGAAACAGCTGTAGCAGGATCAGCAAGGGGAAGACACACATCCCCCCAACCAATGCCTAGGTCACCACAGTCAAAGGAGGACTCAGAGGAGGAAACCCCCAGCTGCTGTCTCTGTAGACAGATGTAGGTGTGCTCAGTATGCCCTTGCTTTGGCTAAGAGACAACACATAGCACACTCACTGACCACTTAGGGACCTATGGACTAATACCTTTCTCCTACTCACATGCATATTTTAAAAATGATGCCAGGCAACCCACACAACCTGTACCTATCCATGTATTGGCTGTGTACTGCTTGCTTCAGACAGAGTCACCCTTGAACTACAGTTGTGTCAAATACTGCATTTGCAAGGTAGGTCCTTAACCTACACTGCATTCTTGTAGAGTATTATGACATAACTTTTGTACCTATGAACATGGTACAGTACGCAAGTAAATAGTGGTGTATTTATACAGAAATTAAATTAACATGACTACAAACGCTATTTTACTATTACGTGTCCATTTGTAATTAGTAGGCCTCATGCATGAAATATTCATATAGTCCTGCTGCAGCAGATTACTGGTACATCATTCAAGACAGAAGTTAGAAAGTGAGGCTACACATTGCAGTGTCTGACTTCAGACTTGTCTGTAGTCTAACAGTAAATGTGGTTTGTTCCCCCCACTGCCCCAAAACAGGAGTGTCCCCTTGTAACTGCCATAACAGTAACTAATCTATGCTACCCACAAACCCCACAGTATATGGGTGTTTGTCACAGTTATTATCCCCCACATATTCAGGACAATAATATAGATTTGATCATACATTGTATCTGTTAGGTAACTGATTTATAGCAGTGTACATTTTTATGCAGGTGACTGTGTGATGAATGACCCCAGTTTTGGCAAGCTGCTTCTGTGACCAAAATGACTAAGGCTGCCATCCTGTCTGATGAAACTGTAATGCTGTCAAGTGTTCGAATCCTGATATAAGTAGAGGTTTTGGATGTGTACTAGAAATAGGTTGTGTTTTACAGACTGTGACTCTGTGTCCTATATTGTTATCAGTGTTGTCTTGTTTTAATTCCACATTTGCATGGTGTGCCACATGTATTAAACAATTGTGATAAGGTTTAGCCAGTTTGCGTGGAGCGCAGCAGTGCAGAAACAGTGAAAGAGGAAATAAGATTTATATCAAACTGCCAACCCTAGACACTGGATACATTCAATTATTGCCTTTAGTAAATGGGAAATCCTGGAGTGGGCTATAGTAACAGGTATGTATTATATAAAAGTAAGTCTCAGATGTGAGCAATGCACCTTGCATTTGCACACTTCTTAAGTGCATGCAAATGGGTAAAAAGAAAAGGCAAACATGTATTCTTGTAGGTTTAGTTAGCCACAGTGCAGCTTCTCACGTCATAGCACTATATATATATATATATATATATATATATATATATATATATATATATATATATATATATATGGGTCTACTTCATATGATCGACAGACCATTTGATCGAAATTCATTTGGTCGACATCTCATTTGGTTGACAACCAGTATTCAAGGCACTTTGGGATTTGCCCTCCTCCCCAATGTTGTGCAACCTTGGAGTTGTTATATATAGTTAGGGTGGAAAGCCCCCCACCTATTTTCATTTAAAAGCATGAAAATACAAGAAAATTGCACATTTTAAACGTAAATAGGTGGGGGGGCTTCGCCACCCCCCCTAACTATATATAACAACTCATGGGTCGCACAACTTTGAGGAGGGGGGCAAATCCCTGTTAAGTGCCTTGAATACTGGTTGTCGACCAAATGGGTGTCGATCAAATGGTCTGTCGATCATATGAAGTAGACCCATACATATATATATATGTGTGTGTGTGTGTGTGTGTGTGTGTCCATGTGTGTGTGTGTGTGTGTGTGTGTGTGTGTATGTGTGTGTGTGTATATATATATATATATATATATATATATATATATATATATGTGTGTGTGTGTGTGTGTGTGTGTGTGTGTGTGTGTGTTCATAGTGCTCTACATACCTCTCAAGCTCTTAGAGCAAGAAATCAGGACAAAGCCACAAATAATGGAGGAACAAAGGCCCTAAAATAGGGACACTTTTTTAAATACTGCTCTTACAAACTTAGAAAGCTGATAGAATAACAGGCATTGCATTAACATGAATTTTCTGAAGGATATGACGTCTGAAATTCAGATGTCTGCCAATATTTTCTGACTTTATTTCTCAATGATTTGCCATTGATTTTCCAGGAAACCACAACATTGTGAGAAACAGACCATAAATATGAGTCTAACATCTGGACATTATGCGAAAATCTTGACAGTTGAGATACAGTGGAGGCAGTCATGGATATCAGACTGTGCTGCAACTATAACCCTGAGCATTCTACTGGAGTTCCTTTCTGAACGTACCTATGCCTCCATGATGGCCCTAAACATACATCGAGTGACACATGATGAGACACCTGCAACAGGTTGGGGAGGGACAGCAGGTCTCCTCCGAGCACCTCTATCAATCCGCCTGTGTGGGACCTCACCAACAGTTTGGCTATAGCCAGTGTCAACAGTCACTGAAGCCGCAACAGTAGCCATACTTCTCTATTCAATGTCCACACCCTCCAACTGTCCAGTATCTATGGCCTCAGCAGACTGAGTATGTGTAGGCATACTGGCTGTGTCTGGTGATAATGAGGGAGGTCACTGGATTTTAACCTCTGTGTCAGAATCAGCCTCTGCAACCCCTGGCTGTGCCTCACATTGGCCACCATCATCATCAGAGTCTGATGAGACACTGACATCAGGTGGTGTAGGGGACACAGAACCACTTCCATGTTCACCTGTGATAAAAGGAAGGAAAACAGGAATACCTTAATACCTGCACTACTATATTGAAATATATGTTAAGCAATTTACCCAGCTGCCACTATTACAGACATTCATACCTCTCAACTTCTTAGAGCAAGGAATGTGGACAAAGCTGTGACTAATGGGTGGACAAAGGCCCAAGAATAGGTATAATTGTGACGTATTGCCCTTATAAACCTAGAAATGTGATCGTATAACAGGTATTGCTTCACCATGACATTTATGATGAGCATGCAGTCTGAATGTTGAGATCCCTGTCGTTATTTTATGTCTCCAGTCTTTAATGACCTGTCAATAGTTTGCAACTCAATCACTATGATCTTAAATATGGGCCAGAGGTATGAATCACATATCTGTACATTCTACAAATATCTGAAAGAACCCTAGATCTGTAGATTCCTGACAGTCCTGAAAAAAAAGTAAAGGGAGAGGTAATGGCAACAGCACTACATTTAACAGTATAGCAGAGGGTAATACTTTTAATAATCTATATCTACAGTAACTGCAATGTTGACAAGAATGTGGCTGACAACTTCTAAATGACCTTAAAACTGCAGCTATCTTAAATACCCCCACCAAAAAAGCAACCTGACACACATTAAAACTATATACATTATTACAGAATGAATGCAACAGTATTCTACTGATGATCTAACAAAGCCTACCTGGAAGCTCCTCCTGAGAAGCAGGAGTGGCACCCACATCCAGAACATACTGGCTGATGGACTGCTGGGAGATTTCCTGTGTAGCAATGTTTGCCAGGAATTCCTTGGTGGTGGTGAGGGGTTGTTCTGCTGCAGGCCCACCACTGGTGAACTGATGATCAAATGCCGCTTCAGCAGTACGCCTCCTTGCAGCATGAATCATGTCCATGCTTCTGTGTTGCACCTGCTCATAGCTGCGATTTTGTCTCTGAACTGCATTGACATTTTGGACCAATTCTTCCCACAGGGCTGCACATTGTGACATATTGACCTGCCCTCTGGACATCAAGTCCACATGATGTTGCCATAATGCTTCAATTATGAGGTCATGCTCTGCCTCAGAAAATGGGGGCCTAAGCCGAACGGGCATATTGTTTACTGAAAGGCAAAATAATGATACACATATAAGGATCTCATAAGTACAAATAAGGCAGTACAGGAAGGCGGTCAGTAGTCACCACTTGAATACAATTTAAAGATTCGATAGTGGCCAACAAGTAACACAGGGGCTAAAAAACAAGGAGAGTAGCATGAGGAATCTATGCTTGTTTGTGCCATAACAGATACTCACTTTTGATCACACACCCAACACAACAGTCCATTCTAGTTTGTGCCATAGCAGGTACTCATCTCGTCCCCTCAAAAAAACAATATGACAGGCTAAGGGACACATTTGCTAACCAAACAATAGTGTAATGTTTAAAAGTGCCCTCAAAGGACCTATCCATGAAACATGTGTGCATAGTTATCACACAGCATTAGACTTTTGGCTTACTCTACATCCTCTGTGCCTTTCAAATGGCTGGAAAACAAGGCCATGTCATGAGTACAGTTCTAACAAATGCATACTGATTTATTTCACATAATTTCTAATTACATTCCAACATATGCATTATTTAGGCAACAAAATGGATACTTACTTGATGTACAATACTCCTCTGTAAAAATATACTGTTCCAAATTAAATGTGTAACTGAGTTTGAATTCTGACACAACTCTCATCCACATTGGTTTGCCTAGCTACACATTTGCCTTTTTATAATGGTGTACATTACTAAACTGATTGCATCTGACATAGTCTGTGCTTCAGACATGCTAATTGCAGCATGCACTGCTGAATTACTTGCTAATCAACCAATCCCGTGGAGCTACTCAACAAGAAATAAGGCATCAATGTAGACACCATGCTGTTTCTTATATGTGCAGTGAGGAAATAGTGGAGTACAGATACAACATAAGCACTGACAGACTGTTAGTAGCAGCTACATTTTGCATACATTTGTGTGTGCTACAAGCTGAAGCTGATGTTGCTGCTGCTAATAGCCATAGACAGATAGGGTGAAGCAGTGGCGGCTGCTGACTACAAATTAAAGGGGGGCTGCAGGAGACAGCTTAATGGGTGTGGCCAATTGGAATGGGTGTGGCCAACTAGAAAGGGGTGGAGCTATGCTCAAAACCACAACAACTGGAACTTTAATTAAATACGCTACCCTGGGTGCCAAACAGTCATTACAATAGTCCAGTCAAGACAAAATGAAGTGTAGAAGAAAAAAATATTTCAATGCATTGGCTACATGACAACTTACTTAATATCTAGATGGAAACACAGGTTGTGAGGCATAATAAAATAAATTACTTCTTAAATACATTACTGGAATGCCAGTCAAAATCAAGTATAAAAAAAACAAGCAGCACTCAACTCAAACCACTACTCCTTGCAATGCAGTTCTAATTATAATTTATATTCAGCTTTATAAAATTACCAAGTAACATGCTGAAAGTAGATATCTCTATTATACCCCAACTTGTAAAAAAGTTTCTTATTCAAAAAGACCTGCTGCCTGACAACTATCTACTTGTAGACGCCATAACCAATAAATCCAAAGCAAACTAGTAAAAAACAAATAGTGAACCGTTGAGGAAACCAGAGCTGGAAAATGCCTGTAAAAAAGTCACTGACTGTGCAGGATATCCAAAAGAAGCTCGCAAATAGTCAAGGAAGTTTATTAAAGCGCTTTTCGTTTACCTGTTTAGGTAAACTTCTTCAGAAAACATTATACACTGTTAAACCAACTTTAAATAGTGTGACTTCATGGTAAGTTTAGGCTGAAACCAATTAACAAGTTAATTGAAAGTGAAAAAATAAAGGTATACTGGCTCAAAACTTTAAAATACCAACAGTTCTGTTGTAAACAACCCACCTTAAAACAATGTGAATAATACTATATGCACCAAAAGTGTGATAAAAATCACTACTCATAGAAATTACTAGTTAAAAAGTTTCCTTGTTAAATAACTCACTAAAAAGTGGACTTCACATTGAAATTAGAAATATAAAAGTAAAAAAATAAAAAAAAATATTAAAAATAATACTTCACATTGACCATAAAAAATTTTTAACTACATATATTATACTAATGTTACAAAATATATATGCAGATTAAATCATGTCAATGTCAAACATTGAAGTGGATGCTTTGAAAAGGTTAGTGGAAATTAACCACTGGTCAAACAAGAAGGATGTAACACCCTACTTATACTGTTAAAATTCCAACTTGAAAATTACATTTATCTTATCTCTTCAAACTCAAAATCAGACACACTGGAAATAGAACATGCTTCATTCAACCCAGGCATATGGTACGCTTCCAGTCTAATTTGCCAATACAGCTCCCTTTCCAATAGTCTAAGCTGGGTTGGCCCACCTCTACTATCCTGTACAACTTGTTCAATACCAATGAATTTAAAACAGTGGGTCGGGTGCTCCTGAATGTGCCTAGCCAGTGCATTTGTTTCTTTGAGTTTCCTTATCGCATGTGGTCTCTAAGCCCACGTTCAGTCTTGCCTATATAAAATCCTGAACATTTTTGGCACTGAGCCAAATAGACCAACATAGTAGAATTACAGTTTAACCTGTGTTTCAACTGGAATTCATAATTATGAAAGAAAAATCTGTTTGATTCGTGTACGAACTTGCAATAGTTGCATGATTGGCATTTAAACATGCCTGGTGATCTTGTTGATAGAGATTTTTGTTCAAACAGTGATTTAAGGTTCTTGGCTCTCCTGTATGTAATTTTTGGAGCAGACGCTAACTTAAGAGAGATTAATGGGTCTGCCCGAAATAGTTGCCAATTTTTGTTGATAATATGCCGTAAACTAGAACTATCAATTGTATAGGTAGTTATAAACCTAGGTAGTTCCAGTTGTTTCGATTCAATAGTACTTTCAGTATGTTGGTCAAGAGTACTTTCAATATGTTGTTCCAAAGTAGGCAAGGCTGTAGATGCAGTGATGGAATGGATTTTAAATGGCAAGAGAGGCTCATAAAACTTGTCAGATCTTTTATGAGTGACCTCACTAATAAGGTCATCAATTAACTTGAGCGGATAGGCACGGCTCAAAAACATGCTTTTCATTAGTGTGCATTCTTGAAAAAAATCTTCATCTTTACTGATCATTCTTGCTGTTCTAACTAGTTGTCCCTTAACAACTGCACGTTTTTGTGAAAAGGGATGACAACTAGTAAAGTGCAAGTAGGTGTTTGAGTAAGTAGATTTTCTGTGAATGAGTGCAAAATAGCAAGCAGCTTCCAAATCCTTGACCAACAAAATGTCAAGGTAAGGAATCTTCATGTTGTTAAAAGAGCAAGTGAATTGTAAAAAATTGGTGGTGTTGTTCAAGTAACCCACATACTCAACAGCTTCAAACTCTTCGCCTTTGAACAAAATGAAGATATCGTCCAGGAAACGGGTGTAATACCCTAATTGTTTCATGTATGACTGGTGTTCGAATACAAATTGATGTTCCCAATTGGCCATGACCAAGTTACGCCGCCTACAAGGTGACCCCATGGCTACACCAGTGTTTTGCATATAAAAGTTCTCTCCGAACATGAAAAAAATTGTTAGCCAAAACCAGTTCAAGTAGTTCACCTACGAGCCCAATTTCATAACTACTCGCTTTACCAGCTCTCATTCTAGCACTGACCCACTCTATTGCCACTTCATGAGGGATACTCGTGTATAGATCTTTAACGTCGATAGTTAAAAAATTAAATTGGTGGTGGAACTCGATGTTGTTGATTTTTGTCAAAAATGACCATGAATCTTTACAGATTTGGGTCTCTAGTTTGACAAATTTCTGCAAGATACTATCGACAACTTTGGCACAAGCGTAAGAGGGCGAGCCACGACTATCAACCAAGGGCCGCATTGGTGGGTCTGATAGATTTTTGTGCAATTTTGGTATTCCGAAGAGATAAGGATATCTCGGAAAAGATGTAAACATGTAGTCATAGTATTCTTGGTTAATCCTCCCCTCAAGGAACATTTCTTCAATGCTGTCCCTGATAATTTTGTATGATTTATTGACTTCACTCCTAGAACTTAGAGTGTAGGCTGGTGGTTCCAACATGGACGTCATACGTGCAAAATAATCATCTTGGTTGAAAATTACAACACCCCCTCCCTTGTCAGGTTTACACACACGTACGTTGTGTGATCTAAAGGTGGATAAGCTATCCATCTCACTAGTTCCAGTTCATACCCTTTCTCCCCTAGACGCGTTTCTAACATTCCTAATGTCCACCTCACAAATTTGTTCGAATGTGGACAATAAGGGATGAAGGGGTGGATTAAATGTACTAGGTACGTGTAGTTGCTTGTTACATCCAGTATAAGCATTGCCTCCCATCATTAATTGGAAGTTGAGCTTCCTAGTGAATGTTTTTACATCTATTACAGCTTTCACAATGTCTAGACGTTGTTTAGGGACGTAAGTTTGACCTTTGGCCAACAAGTCTACCATCTCCATGGAGACCGGCATTTGAGAGAAATTGTATACTTTAAAGTCTCCAGAGGTGTTCGCTATAACCACTGGTTGTGTTCGTAATTCCAACGTATCATTAATGTCAGAATTATCTACTTCGGGTTCAACAGACCCTAATGAAAGTGGACTCATCAACATGACATGTGAAAAGTCTGATAAGGAAGGAGAATCAACCTTTACCTTTTGGTCCTTCTCTGGTTGGAACGGTTCGACCATTGATTCCTCTGTTTGGGTTTGGCCCCTAAAAAATTATTGTTGTCCACTTCTTAGTGAGTTATTTAACAAGGAAACTTTTTAACTAGTAATTTCTATGAGTAGTGATTTTTATCACATTTTTGGTGCATATAGTGTTATTCACATTGTTTTAAGGTGGGTTGTTTACAACAGAACTGTTGGTATTTTAAAGTTTTGAGCCAGTATACCTTTATTTTTTCACTTTCAATTAACTTGTTAATTGGTTTCAGCCTAAACTTACCATGAAGTCACACTATTTAAAGTTGGTTTAACAGTGTATAATGTTTTCTGAAGAAGTTTACCTAAACAGGTAAACTAAAAGTGCTTTAATAAACTTCCTTGACTATTTGCGAGCTTCTTTTTTGGCGTGGATATCCTGCACAGTCAGTGACTTTTTTACAGGCATTTTCCAGCTCTGGTTTCCTCAACGGTTCACTATTTGTTTTTTATTGGTTATGGCGTCTGAAAGTAACAGTGAACCTGCGAGTGATTTCCCTATTGCTACTCCGGAATTACTCAGACCGGACTCGCCTAACTCTAATCATCATTCTAACGCTCACAACAAGACTCACAATATCAGCGATAAGTCACTAGATTTGTTATTTAACAAAATTGATGCCATGCTGTTAAGGATCGATGTCCTTGAAAAACAGCATGTGAAACAAACTGATGCTAACGCTTCACCAAGTGCACTGCGTAACAACTTTAACGTAATCCCTTCTAATCTCTTGACGGTGAATGTGCCAGCCTTTAACCAGGGAACCTCGAACGACAACGCAATTCCAGCAGCAGTTAATTCAAACCCGAACGCTGATGAGCAGAGGAGAATTCCGGCCACAGCGTCGATGTCTGGTGCCCAGCAGTTCCAAGTGGGTCCTACGCACGCTAATATTCATCCTAGTTTGGTACAACAAATAGGACAGCAAACAACATCTTTGATGGATACGAACAATGTTTCTGGGAGGAATAACACACTCCAAGGCCTGAACATTGGTGGCAGTAAACAAATACTGCCTACCTCAGGGGCTAGTAACCAATTTCCAGTGGTGAGTAACAACATTCAAAATTTTCCTATTTTCACTGACTGGGTTTCTTTCAACCCTTCCTTCAGTACTAATGCACTGGGGGTTACTCCACAGCAAGGAGTTGGTGACTTGGACATTGTGCACAATCTAAAACAGCTTGACATTATTTTGGTTAAGATTAAAAAATTACAGCTGGAGATTGCGTACTTTAAAGAATGCTTGGCATGTAAGATAGTGCCTAAAGGACTAAGACATCACCAGTTTCCAACTGGGCTAATAATTAATTCTACTTTCCATCAGGAACTACTGGCTTTATTTGATCATCATGGAGCCGACCTACTGAATTTAATGATCAAACATTACACTCTACAAATTGGTGAATTAAACATAGAGGCAGGGGCTTTGGACAATGCAATTAAAACTGACCTGTTGTTTGAAAGCTACACTTATGATTATGCCAGGTTGTTTTCTAGTATTGAGTCTTACTTATCTAAGCTTAAGGCAGTCAAGGTTAAGAAACTGGACAGGGACACCAAGGCATACAGGGATGGGGCAGCTTATCCTATCCCCCCCCCACGGTCAGGTATGGAAGGCTAGTTCGAGAGCCCCTTTAAACAAAATGAACACTACCTACTATGCTCAACCTGACACAACATTTCACAATTTTGATCAAATTGAGGAGGAGGTAGGAACTGACAGTGTTGAATTTCCACCAGTTGAATTACGTAGGAGTGAACGGTTGTTAAATAGAAACAACGGGAATGATAGATTTAATAGCGACACGCAAGAAGAATTCAACAACAATAATTTTTTAGGGGCCAAACCCAAACAGAGGAATCAATGGTCGAACCGTTCCGACGAGAGAAGGACCAACAGGTAAAGGTTGATTCTCCTTCCGTATCAGACTTTTCACATGTCATGTTGATGAGTCCACTTTCATTAGGGTCTGTTGAACCCGAAGTAGATAATTCTGACATTAATGATACGTTGGAATTATGAACACAACCAGTGGTTATAGCGAACACCTCTGGAGACTTTAAAGTATACAATTTCTCTCAAATGCCGGTCTCCATGGAGATGGTAGACTTGTTGGCCAAAGGTCAAACTTACGTCCCTAAACAACATCTAGACATTGTGAAAGCTGTAATAGATGTAAAAACATTCACTAGGAAGCTCAACTTCCAATTAATGATGGGAGGCAATACTTATACTGGAGGCAACAAGCAACTACACGTACCTAGTACATTTAATCCACCCCTTCATCCCTTATTGTCCACATTCGAACAAATTTGTGAGGTGGACATTAGGAATGTTAGAAACGAGTCTAGGGGAGAAAGGGTACGAACTGGAACTAGTGAGATGGATAGCTTATCCACCTTTAGATCACACAACGTACGTGTGTGTAAACCTGACAAGGGAGGGGGTGTTGTAATTTTCAACCAAGATGATTATTTTGCACGTATGAGGTCCATGTTGGAACCACCAGCCTACACTCTAAGTTCTAGGAGTGAAGTCAATAAATCATACAAAATTATCAGGGACAGCATTGAAGAAATGTTCCTTGAGGGGAGGATTAACCAAGAATACTATGACTACATGTTTACATCTTTTCCGAGATATCCTTATCTCTTCGGAATACCAAAATTGCACAAAATCTATCAGACCCACCAATGCGCCCTTGGTTGATAGTCGTAGCCCTCTTCGCTTGTGCCAAAGTTGTTGATAGTATCTTGCAGAAATTTGTCAAACTAGAGACCCAAATCTGTAAAGATTCATGGTCATTTTTGACAAAAATCAACAACATCAAGTTCCACCACCAATTTAATTTTTTAACTATCGACGTTAAAGATCTATACACGAGTATCCCTCATGAAGTGGCAATAGAGTGGGTCAGTGCTAGAATGAGAGCTGGTGGCAGTAGTTATGAAATTGGGCTCGTAGGTGAACTAGTTGAACTGGTTTTGGCTAACAATTTTTTCATGTTTGGAGAGAACTTTTATATGCAAAACACTGGTGTAGCCATGGGGTCACCTTGTGGGGTGAGCGTGGCCAACTTGGTCATGGCCAATTGGGAACATCAATTTGTATTCGAACACCAGTCATACATGGAACAAGAAGGGTATTACACCCGTTTCCTGGACGATATCTTCATTTTGTTCAAAGGCGAAGAGTTTGAAGCTGTTGAGTATGTGGGTTACTTGAACAACACCACCAATTTTTTACAATTCACTTGCTCTTTTAACAACATGAAGATTCCTTACCTTGACATTTTGTTGGTCAAGGATTTGGAAGCTGCTTGCTATTTTGCACTCATTCACAGAAAATCTAATTACTCGAAAACCTACTTGCACTTTACTAGTTGTCATCCCTTTTCACAAAAACGTGCAGTTGTTAAGGGACAACTAGTTAGAGCAGCAAGAATGATCAGTAAAGATGAAGATTTTTTTCAAGAATGCACACTAATGAAAAGCATGTTTTTGAGCCGTGCCTATCCGCTCAAGTTAATTGATGACCTTATTAGTGAGGTCACTCATAAAAGATCTGACAAGTTTTATGAGCCTCTCTTGCCATTTAAAATCCATTCCATCACTGCATCTACAGCCTTGCCTACTTTGGAACAACATATTGAAAGTACTCTTGGCCAACATACTGAAAGTACTATTGAATCCGAACAACTGGAACTACCTAGGTTTATAACTACATATACAATTGATAGTTCTAGTTTACGGCATATTATCAACAAAAATTGGCAACTATTTCGGGCAGACCCATTAATCTCTCAAGTTAGGGTCTGCTCCAAAAATTACATACAGGAGAGCCAAGAACCTTAAATCACTGTTTGGACAAAAATCTCTATCAACAAGATCACCAGGCATGTTTAAATGCCAATCCTGCAAGTTAGTACACGAATCAAACAGATTTTTCGTTCATAATTATGAATTCCAGTTGAAACACAGGTTAAACTGTAATTCTACTATGTTGGTCTATTTGGCTCAGTGCCAAAAATGTTCAGGATTTTATATAGGCAAGACTGAACGTAGGCTTAGAGACGTAACATGCGCAATAAGGAAACTCAAAGAAACAAATGCACTGGCTAGGCACATTCAGGAGCACCCGACCCACTGTTTTAAATTCATTGGTATTGAACAAGTTGCACAGGATAGTAGAGGTGGGCCAACCCAGCTTAGACTATTGGAAAGGGAGCTGTATTGGCAAATTAGACTGGAAGCGTACCATACGCCTGGGTTGAATGAAACATGTTCTATTTCCAGTGTGCTCTGCATTTTGAGTTTGAAGAGATAAGATAAATGTAATTTTCAAGTTGGAATTTTAACAGTATAAGTAGGGTGTTACATCCTTCTTGTTTGACCAGTGGTTAATTTCCACTAACCTTTTCAAAGCATCCACTTCAATGTTTGACATTGACATGATTTAATCTGCATATATATTTTGTAACATTAGTATAATATATGTAGTTAAAAATTTTTTATGGTCAATGTGAAGTATTATTTTTAATATTTTTTTATTTTTTTACTTTTATATTTTTAATTTCAATGTGAAATCCACTTTTTAGTGAGTTATTTAACAAGGAAACTTTTTAACTAGTAATTTCTATGAGTAGTGATTTTTATCACACTTTTGGTGCATATAGTGTTATTCACATTGTTTTAAGGTGGGTTGTTTACAACAGAACTGTTGGTATTTTAAAGTTTTGAGCCAGTATACCTTTATTTTATCACTTTCAATTAACTTGGTAATTGGTTTCAGCCTAAACTTATCATGAAGTCACACTATTTAAAGTTGGTTTAACAGTGTATAATGTTTTCTGAAGAAGTTTACCTAAACAGGTAAACGAAAAGCGCTTTAATAAACTTCCTTGACTATTTGCGAGCTTCTTTTTTGGCGTGGATATCCTGCACAGTCAGTGACTTTTTTACAGGCATTTTCCAGCTCTGGTTTCCTCAACAGTTCACTATTTGTTTTTTAACTATCTACTTGTTTCATGTGGAAGACATGGTCAAAGTAAAAAAATGAACAGCAAACAAGAAACAAGCTCAAGATAAATTGCTTAAAGAATTCCTGCACAAGTTATGGACCACACATGATAGATTGGCATTCTGTTTAGTTTATGGGTAAAGACTGCAAAGATGACTGCAAGTCTCCAACAAATGTAATGAGCTTCTGAAAATACTGTAATCCTGTCCTTTATTACAAATACTGTCATATGCATTTCAATACCCAAGGCTTATACATTATCTAGTTATGTAAATATTCTCTGCATGGCAACAACGAAAAGGCTTTCAATGCTGGTAATTCTTTAACAGTATGCTTATTAAAGCTTACTTGCATCTTGCAATCTCCGACAAGCTTACCTGATGGTCATTAAAGCATTGCTACTTTAACACAGAGCAACAGGGCACTGCGACAGCATGCATTTCCTGAATAATAAGAAGCATAAATCAACAGTATAAAAATATGACAGAAAACCAGAACATTCTGCAAAATCAAGGACAGATGAAAAGCCACGGTCATACTTGTGGTCTACTTTGGATGGGGGAATACTCTGCACACTTCCACTGCATAACTGCTCCTTGCCTTCCTTGGACATATCCAAAGCCACTACAATGGGGAGTGGGGTGCAACAAGTATGTCACAATTTGAAATGTCTCTGGCTGATGGTGAGGGCACTGACACTAATACCTCTTAACTTCAGGGCAAGAAATCTGGACAAAGCCATATATAGAACTAGAAGTGGGACACAGGCCCAAAAATAAGGACAATTTTTAAATATTGCTCTTATAAACCCAGAAAGATAATAGAACAGTAGTAGGTCTTGCATTAGTATGAATTTTCTGAAGGATATGAAATCTGAAACTCAAATGTCTGCCATTATTTTCTAACTTCAATCTTTAATGATTTGCCACTAATTTGCCAGAAAACCACAATTTTATGAAAAACAGACCAAAAATGTGATGCAAAAATATAAAATTGCCACACAATACAGCTGGGAACCTGTCAAAGAAGGGACACCTTTTTAATATTAACAATGTTAACTTGAGCAACTAACAAAATAAGAGCATCTACATGCATTTCTGAAATAAAAATAATCTACACCTCTGATCATTACAGTTATATATAATTGTAAACCCTCCATATTTTGTTCCAAAATTGCCATTTTGAGGAGGGATTATTAGGGGAGAGCAACATTTTGAGCCAAAATATGGGACAATTGAGAGGTTTGGATATTCCTAATTCTATAAAGCGATTTGCACGTACCTCTCAACCTCTTAATGTTGGAAATCTGGACAAGGCCAAATATATTGGGGGAACATACAAACACTACTAAAAATTGCTCTTGTATAAACCTAAGACAGTTGATAGAATAACAGGTCTTGCATGCATTTTTCTGAAGGTTATGACGTCTGAAACTCAATGTCTGTCATTTAGTGACTTCATTCCTAAATGATTTGCCAGAAACCACAAATTTTATGAGGAACAAACCAAAAATAAGAAGCAAATATCTATTAATTCTGCAAAAATATGGACGGCTGAGAGGTATAGTTCAACCGGGACTGTCTGAGTTTGCTACCCTCCCCCCCTCACAAAATCATGGTCGAATGGAGCCTCCCCCATGCAGCCATTCCAATGTCCCATTCCTTGGTTATTTCGCCCCATTTACCATAAACACTATAATGTGCATACTGCTTTACTTCTGCGATTATTTGGATTTCATTTGAAAGTTTTATTTTGCATTTTACAGCACAAACCCTAATATATATCTGCTAAACAAAGCAATGCAGTCTCACAATGAAAATAGACTTAGCATTAAAACTTCTCTGCCCTTGAAACTCACATGCATTGAAACAGCACTAAAACCCATATTCAAAGAAAATACATTTTGCCAGTGGCAGATAAAGATTAACTTTGAGCTGTTTTTAAATCATAGGCCCCTTGAACACGAAACAGACACATGCTCTTTAATACACCTTCCTGATTGTATTAAATTATATTCCTTGTACAATACAGTACAGTTGTTAGAGGGCATTTATTGTTTTGGACATTTTTCCAGTAAACAATGAAACAAAATGCATGCACCAATGACAAAACTGCCCAGTTCAGAACATTTCCATCATAAAAGTCTACTCAACCTTCTGCAGTCCACCAGTATCAGTAAATATGCACAATCTCTGAAGAAGTAAAAGGTCATCTAAATAATTCCACATTAAAGAAATCTGTAACTAATGAAGAGGTTGCTGCTAGCAACCAGCTTTATATGTCATTGTTCCATCTACAAATAAAGTGCCTGTTGCCCTTGAAGAATAAATTGCCTATGTTGCATGTATTAAAAAAAATGATAAGCTAGTAATATCGCAATAGGGAATGGATGGTAAACTGATAACAGGTTCATAGTTACTAGGTATCTTCGCCAAAAAGGACTGCAGCATCCACCCCCTTTACAACACAGTACACAATCAGTAATGCATCTACTTTCTGTGGGAGTAGAACTCACAGCCTTCTGTATCAAAAGCAAGTATTCTACCTGTTGTGCTATTAACAACGCAAGCAGACTCAGCATAAGCAGCACTAAAAACCTTTGTTCCCCTGCAGGTCTCAGCTCTTTGTAAAATCTACTCGACACTCAGCTGTATCTCTGAACTTTGCAGCACAAGAAATCTGGAAAAAGCTGAAATTTATTGGGGGGGGGACAAAAGCCCCAAAACCTGGGACACATTTTAAATATTGCTTGTATAATGTTGGAAAGTTGCTAGAATAAAATGCTGTGTTACCACCATACATTTCACTGCCACGTCTTGAACCCCCTGGGCAAAACAGGCAGAGAAACATACCACTGCACTATGCCAAATTAGCTGTTTTGTGAAAGAGAGGAAGACTAAAACTTAAATGGCTACCATTTAGTGAATTCAGTTCTCACCATAGCTGTCAACCTCTTAGCACAAAACACCTGAACAAAGCCAATAATGGGGGAATACAGCCCCCAAACATTCAGTGAATTCAGTTCACATTATAGCTCTCAACCTCAGCACAAAATACCCGGACGAAGCCAATAATGGGGAAATACAGTCCCAAATATAGGGACACATTTCAAATATCCATGTTATAAACTTAGAAACTTGCTAGAATAAAAGGTTTTGTGTTACCATGTACTTTCTGAAGAATATGAAGTCTGAAATTCAAATGCCTGCTGTTATTTTTAAACATTTGTTAACCAGGAAGCTAGTCTAACTTGGAACAAAAGCCAATTTTCAGTAGAGCAGGGAGAAACACATCTTTGCAAGATGGGAGGAAATGCAGACTCCACACAGAAGGCACCCCAGCCAAGAATCAAACCAGAGAAGCTGTAGCTGTCAGGCAACAATGCTACCAGTGCACCACTGCACTACAGACTTTGCAAGGAAAAATGAAGATACAGAAACCACAGATTTTATGAGGAACAGAACAAATATGAGGCAAAAATCTGGAATTTTTCTTTTTTACAAATGGTGGTGGGTAGGGAATTCAGGTCCTTGCCACCTGCATCCAAGGTACAGGGTTCAAGCCTAAATATCTCTACCCACCAGTATATAGCAACTGGAGCATTTTACACACACACACCACAAGGTAGCAAGTTTTGCATTACTATGAATTTTCTTTCTGAAGGATATAAAGTCTAAAGCTCAGTCCTCAATGAATTGCCAGGGATTTGCCAGAAAAACTCAATTTTATGAGAAGCAGACCACAACTATAAGGCAAAAACCTGGACAGATATGTTTTCTATTCAAGCCTTACCAAAAAAAAAAAAAAAAATACCTTCAGGGTCTTTCCAAACGATAGTCTTGATCAGCTCTGCAGTACTGGTAAAAGGAACCAACCAGCATAAAACAACTACATTAACTGTCTGACTGGGGGAGAAGTAACAGTTCATTTAAATTTCCCTCCACATTCCAACAGCCAGACAGAAAACATAGAGTAAGTAAGCAGTTCTGCATCAGCCGCAAACGCGAAAGTTATCACTCGTCATTCCTCTATAAAAATGCTGGTTAGCCATGAACGAGGAAGACACACAAGTTTTTCTTTTTTTCTTTGTTAATATAGTTGGTTGGTTGTTGCAGAAATGAGAAATGGAACTCCATGGACTTTTAGAATTCATCATTAGGGGTCTGTGGAACACAGTTTTGGAATCGCTGCTGTAAAATAACCCCCCCCCCATTTGCAGACCTTTTTTGACAACTTCAAACAGCGCAGTTCTCCTAATAACCTTGTACCCAATGCCATTTCATACTCCTCTGAATTCTTTTCCCAACTGCCATAAGAATATTGATAATCAAAATGTAGCCCATATGGTGGAGTTACCATGCAAGCAATCTTTACAGCAAAAATAAGTAACTTTAAGCTATCTGCAACAAATCTCCACTCCCCCATTATAACAGGGACTTAAAACTATAATTAAAACCCTCAAGCTATCAAATAGTACAAGGCCATGTGGGAATTCAGTATCACTACTCACTACCAGCTCCAAAAGCTTTCTTCAGTTATGGTAGTAAGTTTAGAATTGATGCCTATTGCTGCACCAGGCTCATTTCCAGTGGAGTCTCTAACTCTGATCCCAAAGCTAATTTAATGCCTCCTTCCCAGCCAGATGCCCCTACACACACGCGCGTGCACACACACACACACACACACACACACACACACACACACACACACACACACACACACACACACACACACACACACACTAGAGAGCATACCTGCTGTAAAATATTGTACCCAGTCCAACGGAGCAGTAAAATCCACGTAGCCCGCACAGTGCAATCCCAAAATCCAAGTCACAGTTACCCAACTAAAATCCACGTAGCCCACTCAGTGCAATCCCCTGTGAGAGTTCAAAACTCACCACACCTCTCTCCTGATTGGTCTTGCTTGCAGATGAAGCAGTCCGGAGCGCCTCTGTTTTGTGCGGTCATCACCGCATTGATTCCTGGGCATCGGCGGGGCATAAATGCCTTCCCCTGTATCTGGACTGCTGACAAAGGCAGTCTCACTGCATTGATTCCTGAGCATCTGCAGGACATGCCTTCCCCTGTATCCAGACTATTGACAAAGGAAGTCTGGAGTTCTGTCTGAGTTCTCAGTGCATCCGCGCATGCGTGGAGTGAAGTTCTGGGACTCGTGAATTTTTAAAAGTTATTTTTTTGTTTTCTTCTTGTCCTTACTGTTTTGTTTTCTTTTCTTTTTGTTTTTCCTAGGTGGGGGGCTGCAGTCCTGCAGTCCTATAGCACGAGCCATCCCTGGGGTGAAGACTTTGCAGGGCAAGAAAACAGTGGAGGAACTGTGGAACCTCTGGCAGTCTTGAGTCACATACGGAGCCAAATGCAGGAACCCATCCCAGTGGAATATAACATATGTGTTGAAGTTAGTATGTTAGCCACAGGTACCATTAACAGATTACCAGGGGACATGCTTGGTGTTTCATATGCAACAGCATTCAGTATCTTCCGAACATTCCTGCATGCTATGCTACAACATGGCAGAGAGCACATATATTTTAACATAAGTTCTGATGAGACAATCACAAGTATGCTACAACTCTAACATATATCACATTACTCTCCAATAATGTGTGCCATACATCGCAGTCATGTACACAAGAGAACAACACCTGGGGAACCAGGTAAGGTTTACATTAACTGTAAGGTCTACCACTCAAATAACTGCCAAGTCAAGTGTAATGTCATGGGAATCATGTTGAATGTGTGTGCTAGCAACCCTTGCAGTTAACATGACTTGCGTATGTGCCACATTCCTCAACTGCACCAGATGTGTGCTATGGGGAATATCTCTAAGGCTCACTTAGGTGTGGATGCATTCTATGCACTGGAGTGATAGCTGAGGAAACCCATCGGAGATACACACACACACACACACACACACACACACACACACACACACACACACACACACACACACACACACACACAGAGGAACACCTTAACAAGATGCACAGTCCGACTTGTAGTGCCATAGAGCATGTTTTTCAGCTACTGCACTCACAGTGCCAGTGCCTACATACCTCTGGTTGATGACATTGTTACAATCTACTGACATGTCCCTCAGTGCTCATAGTATGTGCTATGCTGCCCAAATTACAGTGGGAACAGCTGCAGCTGGATCATCAAGGGGATGGGGAACACATTCTACCCACAATGCCAAGGTCACTATAGCCACAGTCTATTGATGACTCGTAGAAGGAACCAGCAGCAGCTGTGGTTGTAGGCAGGTATAGCCATGCTCAGTAAGTCCTTGCATTGGCTATGAGACAAGGCATAACACACTGACTCAACATCTAGGAAGCTAAAACCATCCTCCCACATCACTATACATCTGTAGTAGGGATGCATTAGAGATAACAGTTATCAACCATAACTAAATCATATGAAAGGAAGCATGCCAGACATGTAGGGTATCCAGACTAACACAGTCTTGTTAGTGCCATAGCAGGCACACATCTTTGCACCCCCAACCCGAAAAGAAAAGTCAGTGCTTGCCTGTGGCATCCAACCTGTCTTTTCTTAGTTGGTAGCCACATATATTATTCCCAGTTAATATCCATTGACATTGTAAATGCAATGATATTGAATGGTGTACACTCTGTATGTCCCAGACTACTGGACAGATAACTGATGAATGACCAGGAAGCACAGACTTCTAAAATAATGCTATATATTTGCAAGCAAACGTCATAATGGAGTGTGTAATCAGTAACTGCAGTATTGTAAAAGTGAAACATTTCACTAGATGTACAGGTAACGTAATATTTTATTATGACTGTACATTATTTTCAGTTTGATTGTGTGCTGCACATCCCTTTCAACTGTACAAATTTTTGCAGAATGTCCAGATGTTGGACTCATATATTTGGTATGTTTCTCATACAATTGTGTTCTGGCAAATCACTGAGGACTGAAGTCAGGAAATAATGGCACACATTTGAGTACAGACTTCATATCTTTCAGAAACGTCATGCCAATGCATAACCTGTTATTCTATCCACTTCCTAAGTATGTAAGAGAAATATTTAAAGAGTATCCCTATTTTTAGGCCTTTGTCTCCCCCCCCCCCATTATTTATACCTTTTTCCAGATTCCTTGCTCAAAAAGGTTGGGAGGTATGGTGCCGTATGCCTGCTGTTGCTTGCTGCAAAAGTGTATGCTTGAAACACAGGGTTAAAGCACCCATCCTGTGTTTGGCATGTGCATTGGATGGTGAATTGGATTGTAATACTATGTGGAGATATTCCCTGTGTGGTTACATAGTCTAGTAGTGTATGTGATACATTGATTTTATATTCTGCTTACTCTCACTTGTTTTTATCTCAATATCTGGAGCCACTGTTTGCGTGTTGCTGTGCATTTATGCTAGTAGCAGAAATGGCGTCAGTTATGCGCAACTGAATTGCGGCTGCAGATGTTAAGTGTTGGCCTGAAGTTCACATGGTCTTCGGTTTTCATAAAAGGATTGCAACTTGTATTTTACTAATGTGTCCTTACATTACATTGCAGTGTAATTAAACATGCACATGTGTTCTTTAATTCTTCTACTGGCAACAGCTGTGAGTTTAGGACTACCATGGATAAGTTTCAGGGTTCTAATACAGCAGACATCTGTCTCTTTTCAATTGTACCCACTTCACATTATAGTCACCTTGAGTTATTACAGTTGACCTAGTATTTCTTATATCCTATGTATTTTCCTGATGTATGACACAGTAATATTGTCAGTTATATAATGATATGATAATATCTGTATTAATAAACTTCACTTTATTGTTTCCCATTGTGCAAACTCTGGCAATATGTTAGCACAATGCTAAGCAGTATGCACCATTTTCAAATGTTGCAAAGTCCAATAGTGTGCGTTCTCAGTATCTGTCACAACTGGAATTGGCAGGAAAAGTCATTATACATTGGTTTTCATCTGCATTAGACATGGCTGGTGTTCAGGAAGAGGTTCTTAGATTTCGGTCCCAAAGGTGGAGTGTGCAGGAGTCCAAAGTGTTTGTTGGACTCCTAGTGACTGATTATGGTCCCTGGCTATTGCAGGAGCACTATCATGGATCAGGTTATCTGTATCCCCCTGCACTGGTGAACAGTGTAGGAATCACTACTGAGACCTCAGGATAAGGAAGAGGGATATCCTCGGCCATTGCATCAAGGAATGCAGGACTGATGGCACTCCACAGATGTGTAAGTATCACTTACAGACACTGCTTGTAAGAGGTAGCAGCTGCATATGTTCATTATTGATGTTCTTAATGGTATTATGTTGTTTTCTGATTTTACATAACTAATGCGGAATGAACACTGAATGTGCAAACCTATGAGGAAAGAATAAGGAGGATGCGAGATACAAGTGATATGTATGCTTCCAAACAGTATTTTTATTTTAGCATTAGGCGTAAATACAGCTTATTGTAGTAAACACTTGCATCACATTAAGTATGCCATTGTAAAGCAAAAGCATGCATGCATTAGTATGTTAGTTTAAACAGCAGTCCAATATTACAGCTGTTTAGAATACTGTTTTAGGTTGTCATCAATAAAAGTACAGTAGTGTTACGTATTCATAATGATAGCATTAGAAGTGCAGACCTCTGTAGCTGTGGCTCGTATGGCCTGCTGTCAAATGTAATCAGTGTATGTGGAACATACATATGTGCAATATATGCCCCCATGAATGGTTGTTGGATGTGATATGATCTGAATTATATTGTGTCTGTGTTAGCAACAGGGTAGTATTCACAGTAATAAAGGTATTTATTCACCTTTGGTATTGTTGAAAGTAAAATGTAACAGAATATAGTAAATTATTTGTAGAAAGTTTTGTGTATTATCTGTGTGGTTACTAATGTCATTTCTTTATTTCTCTCACTCCACCCGTTCTCTTCCTTGTTTTTTTTTATGTATTTCTTATTTTTATTATTTGTATTGTTATTTATTTATTTTACTTTATTTTATTTTATTTGTTTTATATTTGATTACTGGGTTGGTCTGACAGGACAATCAGGTGCCCATTTTCAGCAGAGACCTGGGGAGAAAATCTCCCCATACATGACAATCATAAAAATACAAAAGCTCCACTTACATGATAAAAATACAAAAGTCAGATATGAGTACAGATTAATAGAGCAAACAACAGTATATCATGGCATATTATGATGAGAAGTTACAGACGTGCACAATATATAGAGTGCACAGTAGTAAAGCAGAAAATATAATGTATTTGAGTAAGAAAGCTCAGTAATACTATATACAATTATATACACTCATTTAAAAATGCAGTTTGTTATGGTAGTTTTTTTATGTGTTTGACCTTTGAGTAGTACCGGAGGAAGATATATCTGAATGGTGGTAGTAGGGCTTGCCATGGTCAGTACAGGTACATTGCCAGATGAGAATGAGGTGGGCTTTTAACTAGGTTTTAAAGGTAGGACTGCTGTTTTGCAATCTGAAATCTGGTGGAAGAGAATTCCAGATTTTAGCAACTGTGTAGGAGTAGAGGGATTCATCAGCACTCTGTCTACACTTAGTTACTTCAAGAAGGGCTTTGTTTGTGGATCTTAGTTGGTGAGCAGAATTATGAAAGTTGAGTAAGCCTGAGAGATCAGGAATCTTGTTTGGGTGGTACAGCAAGTAATGAGCCATGGTGAGTTGTTTATAGTTTAGTAAGTTGGGGATTTCTAGCCGACTTAGTTGTTTTAGTGAGTTACAGTGGTGGGAGTGGAAATTGGAGTTGGTTGCGAATTTAGCTATTTTATTATAGCACATGAACAGTTTGTGTAGGTCTGCCTTGTTACGGTTTGTTAATACAGGGGATGCATAGAGCAATGTAGACAGAAGGTGAGTTCTGGATATAATAATTCTGGTGTCTTTGGTTAGATAGTTTTTGCAGTGGTATAGGGTTCCAAGTTGTTATGGACTTTGGATATGTTTTGTGCTATATGTTTGTCAAACTTTAGGTTTTGGTTAAGTACTAGATGAAGAAGCTTAGCTTGTGATACTGGGCAGATTTGGGTGTTATTGGCAGAATTGATACAGAAAAGAGCAGAGCAGTCAATAGTTTTGGTAGGTGGAAAAACATAAGTTGAGTCTTTTGGGGAGTAAGTATTAGTTGTGAGTTTTGTAACCAGTTTTCGATACTGGAGAAGGCCTCTTGGGATTTAGTCTGGAGCATTTGATGTGTGGGGGCTGAGCAGATCAGTGTAGTATTATCTGCATATTGGACTATTGTAGCTTGCTGGGTGGTGGTGTGGAGGGTGTTTGTAAAGATATTAAGTAGTAGGAGTCCCAGAATAGATCCCTGTGGTACACCTACTGTTACTGGGACAAGGGGGGAGAGGGAATTCTGCCACTTAACAGCTTGTTGGTGGTTGGATGGGTAGTCTTGAAACCAGAGCAAGGAGGGGTTGTTTAGGTTGAGTTTGGCTAGGATAGAAAGTAGTTTGCTGTGGGGTACTGTATCGAATGCTTTGGACAGATAGAGGAAGGTGGCAGACACTAGGTTTCCTTGGTTCCTATACTGATTTACAGTGTTGGTGAAATATATGAGTGCTGTGGTAGTGCTATTATTATATTATGTATGTAATCTTATTTTTCCTTATCAGAATCATGTTTTATTACCTATGTTTTGTTTATTATGTATAATATTGTATAGTTTTTCTGTTAAATACATTTTCATTTCATATTATTTTTCATTGTGTTTGTAATTGTATTATTTATTATTTTTATATTAATTTATTACATGTTTACAGTTTAATGTTATTCTGTCCATTATGTTGTGTTATGTTTTATTTCATTATGGAATTTTAATTGTATTTATGTTATTACTACGGCACGGCAGGGTAGGCCAGTTCCTCATAGCCCGCTTACACACCCAGCACTTCTGGGCTGCAGCCCGGTGGCACTACCCTGTTGTCCCTGCCATACCTGGACCCTTAGGTGTATCTGCCACAGAGGATAGGCCTGTGGCTCTCTCTGGGAGTAGAGGCAGAGGGGGTGATTTTTTCACCAGAGCTGAACTGTCAAGTCTGGTGCATAGGATTGTATGCTGCACAATTGGTGCATGAATACACTGAGTGGAGAGACTGCTCTCCATTGTTGTCCTGAATAACACAAAGACACGCTGTCATCAGACATTGCAGCCATTGACACAGTGATGTGACAGTGATGACAGCCCAGTAGGTGAGGACTCAATTCTTAATGTCACCAAACATGACATCCATAGGTTCGTGATCCCCCCACCCCCACCCAAACCAAGTTGTTCGCCCCCAATTGGACCAAATTAAGTGTGTCAATTAGACATGTGTGAAATGGAGAGCTATGTATGGGCCAACATTTTTTAGGGGGAGAGGTGTCCTTTTTTTTTTATTTTTTTTTAAGGAGAGAGTGGAATATTGGGGAAGGAACATAGGCAAGTCTGGGGCAGGCAGGATGGGAAGGTGAGGAAGCATTTGCAGACAGACAAGACAAAAGACAAGGTTTGTGAAGGACATAAAAGAGGGATGAACACCTTGGTTGGGGTGGGGGTGGGGGATCAAGATCCCATGGATGTCAACATGGTAACAGTGTGACTCAATTCCTCACTCATTGCACTGTCAGCACTGTTCCATCACTGCGCCACTGGCTGCAGTGGCTGACATCTGTGCCTACGGCCAGTCTGCAGTACCAGGATGGAAAGCAGGTTCTCCATTGTGTGTGTACTTGTGTGCCCATGGTCTGGTACACAATCCTATGTACTACACCTGGCAACTCCACTCAGGTGATGTATGCACCCCTCTGCCTCTGCACCCAGAGAGGACCATAGGTCTCATGCCTGGGGAAGAACTACCTGAGGGTCCAGGTAGGGCAATGGCAGCAGGGGGAGTGCCGGCAGGCTGCAAACCAGAAGTTTTGGGCATTGGTGCTTCAGCTGATGGAGTGAGTGTAGGCAGATCATGGGGAACTGGGGTCTATATTATGATGTTGACAGGGCTGTTCATAGAATGCCCTTACATCAACACATATCCATCAAAATACCAAAACTTAGAATGGCCACAAAAGTGATATTTTTCCCAGGGGAAAAAAATCACTGGGCCAATAATAAACAAAACAAACCTACAGACACAATGAAGTGGGGGGCTTTTCCCCCACACCCCCCCAATGTGGGGGCCTGTGCTCCCCACACCTCCCTACTAAAATATACTAACTCTGAGATTGCACTACAGTGGAGGAAAGGGCAAATTCCTGACAATGGCCAGGCGATTTTTTTCCCCTGGGAAAAATTTGTTAATGTAGCCATTCGGAGTTTTGGTATTTTGGTGGATATGTATCGATGAAAGGGTGTTCGATGAACAGCCGTTTTGAAAAGGTAATATAAACCCTGGAACCAGCCTACCCTGCTGTGCTGTAGTAATAACATAAATAAAAATTCAAACCAAAAATTAAATAAAACATAAAACAAATTAAATGAAAATTATAAAAAATAAAGAAACAATAATAAATCAGTATAAAAAGTTTTTAATTATATAATTATGAACAGAATAATAAATCATAAATATGAAAACTTATTTAACAACAAAGAAATATACAATTACACATAAAATATAAGAAGTAATACCAAATAGTACACTAATAAGAAATATGATTATATAAATAATAATAATAATAATAATAATAATAATAATAATAATAATAATAATAATAATAATAATAATAATAATAAAAATAAGAAATCCATAAATAAATAAAATAAGAGAAGGAGTGGGGGTGAGATAAATAAAAGAGGAACATTAGTAACTTGACAGATAATATACAAAGCTTTCTACAATTAATTTATTCTATTCTGTTACAGTCTACTGTTAACAATAACAACTGCTAAGAATTTTCTTTATTACTTGAAATACATGTACAGTGATTACACTTGACAGCAGGCCATTCAAGCCACAGGTCTAGAAGTCTGCAGTGCAAATGCTATAATGACGATTACATAACAGTACTGTATTTTTTATTGATGACAAGCTAAAACAGTAGTTTAATCATCTGGGTCTTAAATTTGGGGAGTGTGGCATTAGAACCCATAAGCGGTGAGTACTGTAATACTGTACTTTTCCTTTGGAATGCAACATAATGCAAAAAGTGTTTCCTTTTACACTTTATAAACTTATGTTCACTGTTATCTGAGAATGTGCAACTGTTGCTTTATGTTACAGACTATACCTCTCCACCTTTTAGGGCAGGGTATCGACATGTGTGCACAATTACCCATAACTAGGAACATATATCAAATACTGCTATTACATAGATGGATAGTTGCATAGGATTTGTGTTAACATACACTTTGACACTAATTATTTATTGACTTCAATAGAAATTACTTGCCAAACAACCATGGATATTAAAATTAACAGACCAAACAGTGAGTCTTAAATCTAGGTATTCAGCAGAAATAAGTCCAGGTGGAAGCTATGATACAGAGTAAATATATGCATACTTGCTTTTACAGTTCAGATATGCATTCCCAAGTTCATACAATGATATGATATAGCAACTAATCCATCCATAACTGTTAAGGCTGCAATAACAGTACTTTATATAATTATGCTTACTTACCACTTACTTCTCGCATCCTGGCCAATTGCCTTGCATGAGACCTCATATTCGAGGCCCTCTCTTCTGCAGCTGTGGAAAAAGGGAAAAAGAAAAAAGCATTATGAATACCAGTTTTTTACCATATTCAGCCTGAATATTTACAAGTTGTTGTTGTTGTTGTGTCTTTCGACTTTTCCCGGTTAAGGGTCGCCACAGCGGAACTCCGGTCCGTTAATGATTCAAGTACTACATGTAAATCATGAATACACATCTCTGGGGTGTTCCCTGCCTGACACTCCCTGATCTACCAATTAAGGGTATCCCTTTTCCTCAGGTGAAAGTCATCATAATGGTGATGACATTATTCCCCAGTGCACAGGATACCAGTCACACTGGTAAGAGCCCTTGCCAAACTACCTCAGTCTTCAGATTTATATTGTGAAGTGGTATAGTTTTTCTGCATCAGGTGGGGCCCATAATCTTTAATCAGGAGCCCAATAAAGACCCTGGACTCCTGGACACCCAAGGTCTCTGAATCTCATACCCTCTCCTATGCCTGACATATCTGTACAAGTTCAAGCTTAATGTCTAAAGTGCAATTCTTGCCAATTCACATTTAAATATCATGTTTTCCCATCAATTGTACTTACTGAGAGTGCACCCTGTCTACATTTTGACACATTCGAAAAAGGTGTGCACCACTTACCATTGCACAAACACAGTAAAAAAAGCACATTGGTCTGCACAATGCTAAGCGGCATGCACCTTTTTTAAATGTATCAAAAAATAACTTTCAACCAATGCAATTCCAGTCCAACACACAACACATGTCACCACAGGATTTGTTACATGTAGTCAAGTATATTAGTATTCATTGTTAAGTTGATGGTATGTGCATAGTGCAGCCCTGCTTACCGGGTGTATGTGACACCCAGCAGTGCTGAGCAATAGCAATTGAAAGCATCCAGTTTATATTTTTGGATGTCTGGGTCATGTCTGATACATGGATGGTTGTTGCACAAATGAGGTAAGCATAGCCAAAAGTAGTGGCACATCTTGCAAACATGGCAAAGTTAACACAAAATAGGAGGAAAGCCAAACTATACAGATATAACTAATTCTGGCATTTTTACCAAGGTTTTGGCTTATATTTTTGTGGTGTTCCTCATACATTTTGTGGCTTTGTAATAATCATTGGGGATGGAAGTCACTAAATAATTACAAATGTTTTTGTTTTGGACTTCATACTCTTCAAAAGATGCATACTAATGTATAACAGTTTATTCTGACAACTTTCTAAGTTTATAAGGCCAATACATCCCCATGCCCCTATTTCTCAGGCTTTGCCCCACTTTATTTCATGGCTTTGTACAGATTTCTTGCTCAAACAGGTTGCGAGGTATGAGGCAGACTGCTGGTGCTCTCCTGTACATGGATTAATTATCCGTTTTGTTCTACGAGGTTTCTCAGCCAACACCACTGGGACATGCCACAAAACCTCACTTACGTGCACTGCGCATCATTAATATGCATTGTGTGTTGCCAAGAGCACACTGTGCAGTGTACACAGCTGCACTCCATGTAGGCTCTACACTGAGCCTACACTGAGTTTATTGAATCCTGCAGTGTTCTTGGCCTTGAAGGGTGCATTGAGTACCTGTTCCCTAGTGATATTTCAGGGAGCTATAATTGGAGGTATTTCTTGAAAGGTGTCTGTGAGAGAAAGCAGGATAAAATTATGGCTGAATTTAGTGACCAGAAGATTTGCTATATCCTCTGGCTCTGTATAGGAGCCTCCATCTACACTTAGTTCAGCACATTATTTTGTATTGTTTTTGACATTTCAAACATAGCTGAAAAATTCCTTGTGGTTGCCTTTGGCCAAGGAGAATACTTTTACCTCAAATTTGACTTTGGTAGATTTCATTAGTTCCCTGAGTTGCTTATTTAGTTTTATGAGGAAGTCCTTATTTTGTTGGAAACTGTAGTTCCTATTTTTGGCCATGATTTTCTTCCTTTTGTTATACAGCCTACTGATGTTGGGATTCCACCAGGGTGGCTTGTTTTTTTTAGTTTCTCCTCTGCTTATTTTGGGTCAGTACTGCTGCCCCTGCAGCTATATACATGATTGTAAAAGGTTTTTGTGAACGATTCTGCATAGTCAGAGGTGTTCCCTGGGTTAGGTGTTTTAAATTTTTTGCCAGGCTGTCACCTAAAAGTAGGAATTATGCCTTGGAACATTGGTGTGTCAGGTTTTATTTTTATTTCTAAAGAGGCAGCTTTATGGTCTGACCTGACCAGTGAGGGCGTCCCACTTGTGGGGGTGCAACATTCCCCCCATGTTGGCAAGGATTAAGTCAAGGATATTGCTGCTCCTAGAGGGCATATGGACTAGCTGATGCAGGGCATTTGTGTTAACAAAGTCCAGGAATCTTGTGCCTGCAAGTCCAAGGTTGTGTTTGATTCCCAGTTTATAGAGGGGCAGTTGAATTCACACACAAGTATTTTTGGGGTTAAATGGAAAGTAACTTAAGTTAATTTAAGTAAGTGGTATGGAATTCCTGGGTCATAGAGGGGGGACTATAGTTTGCCAAGACAGTTAAGGGACTTTGCTTATGTGTAGATTATACAGAGATCACTATACCAAAGCATCAATGGATCATATGACTTTGTCAGATATTTTACTTTCAAAGAACACCAAGCAATGCCTCTATAGAGTCTCACTGATAGTGCCTCATGTTTCAGATACTGATCTACACCTAATTTGTGAAGCAACCAAAATCATATGGACACCTGTTATATGAGTGTTCAAACTACTACCGCAGTGTTTCCTGTATGCTGTATCCATATAGGAATTTTGTCATCTTGTGGTATAAATTACGGAAACACTAAAGAATCTCGACGTACTGAAATGCCGAATTTCAGTACGTTGAGACGGAATAAACGAAAGTGCATTTACGTGAAACTGCAGTATGTCGACTACAGAAATATCAAATCTGCTATTGTGGTGTTGCGTTCTGATGTGCGGTGCGGTTTGTGGATTTATCTGGGGTTTTAGGTAAGTAGTCTTTGTTTAAGGGTATTGGATAGGGATATTAGTGTGTGTGGTGGTGTCTTTTGTGTGTTTGTGTGTTTAGTGTAGCCTCGGAGTTAGTATATATAAGTGGGGGGGCACAGCCCCCTACATGTGGGGTGCAGGGGGGCTTGTTCCCCTGCTTATAGGTAGGATAGGTGTGTGTGTGTGTGTGTGTGTGTGTGTGTGTGTGTGTGTGTGTGTGTGTGTGTGTTATTTTGTGTTTTTGGGTGTTGTTTTGTTTGTTTTAGTGTAGTTAGGTAGGTGTGTGTGTGTGTGTGTGTGTGTGTGTGTGTGTGTGTGTGTGTGTGTGTGTGTGTGTATGGTCGTGATTGTTATATTCGCAGTTTTGTGTTTTCGGGTATGTGGGTGTTCGACTATTCAGTCTTGAAATACTGAAATTCGATATTTCAATATTTCGAGATTGTATAGTGAATCCATAAATTAAACATCATTTACTTATGTAAAACATGCCAAAGCATCAGGATAAGACAAAATAAAAGCTAAACATAGCATGAACATTAAAAATAGAATACTTGGACCTACCATTGTGAATAACTGATGGAGGGAGGGAACTAGTACAGCAGAGACAAATCGAATTCATACATCTACATGATGATGAATACTCATGCGACTGTACCACACAATTTCTATTATCTGTTCCTACCCATAATAATTTCTGTGTAGAATATTCAGTTATACATATTCACTATGAACAGAGGTCCCAGCTAACATATCCTGCCAAACTGCTGTAATAAGCCCCTCAAGCTTGAACTGACAATCCAGTATGTGTATTTTGTAAATGCCTGAGTATAAGACCACAAAGCTTTCAGAAGTCTCACTGTTTATGAATATAGCAGAACAAAGTTCTAACATCTTTTGGAAAGCAATCATGGCAGTTCATGCACTACTACAACTTTGTTACAAAAGAAGCCAATGTTATGAAAGATCTGAGTATCTACATAGGATCATAGGATCATTGGATCATAGGAGGTTACTAGTCTAATGGCCCTGGGGCCCTTATAAGCCTAGCCAAGAGTTTATCCCCAAAAAGAAACCTCAGTCAGCACCTGTCACCTCTGTCACGGAGGGACACAGGTGGAACCCCTGGGACAAATTTGTGTTTTTCCATCCACACATCATGGTTGTGCTTGTAGAGGCTCAGCGAGGTACTCTGATGTGTATGGGAAGTCTATTCCAGAGATGGAGCAGCCTCTGGGAGACAAACCTGACTCATCAGCAGGTTTTGTAGATGTTGCATATTAGATTCAAATCTTTCAACTGGGTAATGCACGAGGAGTTAGACTTACGGATACGGAGCATCTCTAGTAGAGCAGGGTCTGAGATTGCCTTGTAGGAGAGACACAGATCACATCTGAACAATCTGTACAATAGAAGTATAGTGATTTGAGCTTGTCCACACAGGACAGGTTTTGGAGGCTGTGGATTCTCTTTGTGAGGTATTTCTGTAGCCTTTCCCATTGGTGCAGATATTTGGAGAGGTACATACCAAACAGGGTGTTATACTCAATTATTGGTCTAATGAAGGAGGAGTATAGAGAGGTAATAACCTCCTTTTTTCTGGATGCAATCCCTTTACTTAATGAGATGAACCAAGTAAAAGGCTTTTCTGACCACTGCTGCTATATGATGGTCTAATGTGAGATTGTTATCATCCTGAGTACCCAAGTCTCTCACTACAGGTTGTGTGCTTAGGGGGTTGCCATTGATGTGGTAATCAGTAGGGGCCATGTTTTTGCCGAATGGTATGATGGTACATTTTTTTGCATTTAGCTTTCAGCCATGACTTTGGCACCAGTTATTAGGTCACTGTGAGACCCTCTTGCAGTATGTTAACATCATTTGGGGAGTCAACTACAGCACCCAACTTAAAGTCATCTGCAAACTTGGTCAGCCACAGGCCTTTTGTCTTTGCCTGGACCTCTGAGAAGTAGATACCAAACAGTAGGGGTCCCAGGACAGATCCCTGGGGAACTCCACTAGTCACAGGTCTGCTATCAGAGGTGGAGGTACCTATTTTGACCTTGAGGATTCAGTCGGTGAGCCATTTGGCTACTCAACTGATGAGATAGGGATTTACACCAAGTTGTTTTAACTTCTCGATGATGCCTGAGTGGGGGATTGTGTCAAAGGCCTTGCTCAAGTCAAGGTAAGCTGTATGTAATGACTTTCCCTCATCCAAGGCCTTGGTAACAGTCTCATATAAGTTAGCCAGGTTGAACAGGCAAGATCTGCCTTTGACGAATCCGAACTGGGTGGGGTCAAGTGCTTGGAGATTGCCTATGTCCTTGTTTATGAGATCCATAATAACATGCTCCATGGCTTTATGGATCAGACTTGTAAAGGTAATGGGTTGATAGCTTCCAGGGTCAGTAGTGGCACCACCTTTGTACAAGGGGGTGACAATGGCAGTTTTCCACTCTGCTGGAATGAAGTCTGTATTTAGGCTGTGGTTGAATAGGGTGCTCAATGGCGAAGCCAGTTCTTGCTGGAGATGGTGCAGAATACAGCCTGGGATACTATCAGAATCCATGGAAGCTGTGTTCTTTGACTTGGATAGGGCCTTTAACACTTAATCTATGGAGATATGAGGTGTGGGGCAAGTTCTGGGGATGTCAAAAGGGCCTTGGGGGAGCAGGGGGGTGAAGTTTGTGCTGAACCTATCTGGTAGCAGGTTTGCTAAGTCAACAGGATCAGTGTAAGTGATACTGTTAAGTACTAATTCAGAACAAACTTGGGCCTTGCCATTGAGTTTTCTGATGCAACTGAAGAAAGCTTTGGGGTTTCCCTTTGTTTCGGAGGCTAACTTCAATTCATAATTGGCTTTGGAGGTTTTCACTAGTGATCTAACATGCTTGTTGAGGCTAATGAGGGAGTTTTTCCAGTTTAGAATTTGTTCCTTTTTATTTTTGGACAACAGTTTCCTCCTTTTGTTGTAAAGCCTGTTGATAGAGGATGTCCACCAAACAGGTTTGTTTTTCCTTGAGGACCAGGTTTTAGCTTTGTTGGGTATGGCTGAGTCCATGTAGTTGTACAGGTGATTGTATACAGCATTGATGTACTGTTCAGCATAGTTGTCTGAATCCTCTGAGGGGGACGGTGGTGTGAAGCTGCTGATACCCTCCCTTAGGACGTTGCAGTACATAAATGACTAATAGTCTTTCACTGGGATTGAACATTATGGGTTTAATTTTCAGGGAAAAATAACAAGGAAGCCACATACTCGTATTTGTTTGTATATGTCATACATTAAACCCAGTTTGAAATATAATGTAAAATGTTGTGTTTATACTAAATGTGAGTTAAAGTTGCTGGAATTTGTTCAGGAGAAATTTATAAAGTGCAGTGTTATGGATTACATCAGTCAGTTGATGCTATATAGTGCCTTAGTCGCAGAAAGGACAGATTATGTCTGGAATATTAGGCATTGGATGATGCCCTTCTAACAGTTTCTTTAGGATTAGAATTTTGCCACAGTGGAATAGCAATGTATTGTTTTCTTTATCCTCTGTTAGAATTTGTCAAGGCCCAGAGTTATAAGCCAGGCAATCCTTAGTCTTTGAAAAAGGAAAAACCTTCCATTGAATATAAGGCAATCTAAAACTTTTTTAGTACTGTAAACTCTCAGTTAACTGGAACTTAAGCAACCGGCACTCTCAAGCAGCTGTCAGTCTCTCACACACAGTTGTTTCTGCTTCTCTGATCTCTCTCTCTTCAGCTGTCATACATCTCTCCAGTCTCTCACACACAGTCCTTCTGCTTTCATATATGCATTCACCCAGTCACTCACTCTGATTGCTCACCCACACAGTGTCTTCAGCTTTCATACATGCATTCAGTCACTCAATTAGTCCAATCGCTCACCCACACAGTCTCTTCAGCTTTCATACATGCATTCACTCACTTACTCGCTCTGATCGTTCACCCACACAGTCTCTTCTGCTTTCATACATGCATTCAGCCAGTCACTCACTCCGATCGTTCACCCACATGGTCTCTTCAGCTTTCATACATGCATTCATCCAGTCACTTACTCTGATTGCTCACCTACACAATCTCTTCAGCTTTTATACATGCATTCACCCAGTCACTCACTCACTCCGATCGCTCACCCACACAGTCTCTTCAGCTTTCATACATGCATTCACTCACTCACTCTGATTGCTCACCCACACAGTCTCTTCATCTTTCATACATGCATTCACCCAGTCACTCACTCCGATCACTCACCCACACTGTCTCTTCAGCTTTTATACATGCATTCAGTCACTCACTCACTTGCTCACCCACTCACTCACTCTCTTCTGCTTTCAAATGTGCATTCACTCACTCTTTCTTTTTCTGTTCTCTCATACACACTTCCAAGTGCCACTCTCAAGCAACTGGTAACTACAGTTTCCGGCATCTACCAATCCCCATGGGTGCAGGTTAACTGAGACTGCTGTACATTTAAATATCAGCTAGCTTTCTGGATGGTAAGGCGTGCATTTGCAACAAATTTACTGGGAACTGTGTTCTGCTTCATCTTTTAGGCCTGAACACAAGTTTTCATCAACCTAATGCAACTTATGAAATGAATTATACTTGTTCAAAATGGTATTTAAATTAAGTATCTTCTGTTTGGGGGAAAATGTTTACATTTCGTTCCCACTAGGAAGTTTACATTGCCTTCATCCCAGACTCAGAAGCTGCAGTAACTTTTTAAAAAAGGGACAGCACTCTTTTCCCTGACCTCTACTGACAAACGAGCAGTTTATACCAGAAATACATAACCACTTAGTTGATCATAGCTGAAGGTTCCCTTGCATCCTACAAAAAAACAAACAAACAAAAAAAAAAACAACAACTCTTGTTTGGTTTCAGTGTCTTCTCATTCTCTTTCATGAATAACCAACAGAATTATCTGTTTGTCACTTTTTCTTTCCTAGAGTCACTCTAGCCAGCTTTTCTTCTTCTGTTTGATTTTTAGTATTTCTCTCATAAGTTTTTGTTTGCTCCCATGTGTACACACAGGCCATTTTATCTCCCTTTCTCTCTACGAGAGTTTCTGTACTTTTCTCAGTTTAGCCTTTTGCTTGCCTGATTGCTTTCCCCTGGTTCCTTTTTCTTTATTTGACATTGCTAACCCCATCCCACGCTACCCAACATTTTGAACACACTATCTCTTTCCACTTACATACAACTGTCACTTCTTAATGTAAATACAAAGTCTTTATTCTATTATTTTGTCTCATTGACATGTTTCAAACAAGTTGGAATATAATGTACCGTTTTGTGCTTATAAAAATGTGAGTTAAAGTTCATAGATTAGTACTAGGCTAATTGTCCCCTGCACCTTGTGTTTGTAAGGAAAACACCTTAACCATCAGGCCATCCACCCACCCATCCCTTACTGGAATATGCTCAGATAAAGTTTACTAAAAGGGTATTGAAGTGTAGTGTTATGGATTATATCACTCATTGAAATGATAGTGTTACAGCCATGCAAGGGACAAATGCTTTTGCCTTTTTAATCAGAGTTTTGGTTTCCCCATGGTTCTTTTTGTACAGTACCACCTTATACTTTTCTGAGGAACTGTCCCATTTTCCTAGTCAGCTCATATAAAGCTTAACACACTTACTTTAATAATGATCATATTTACTAGACATATTAATTAAAAAAAAACATGTTGTTAGGTAGCACATTTTTCGTTTTTAGAAAATTCCACATCTGATCGCTTACTTCAGCTATGCCATATTCAATATTTTTCCTGAATGTTTTTAACACAAACTACCTTACAACTCCCTCTCACAAGTGTGAGACCTGAAACTTCGTGTTCCACATATAAACTGTAACTAAACAACAGCACATTGCAAAACTCTGTTACAACATTAAATTATTTTTACACAAGGCTCCACCCCTATGTCCTTCAGACATGAGGGGCTATGCCTCCACATATTTGTTATACATATAACTCTGATATTGCTTTATCTTGAAGTAGGAGGAATATTCCCCGGTATACATCATACCTGGTATATGTTCCTTACATCTGTACTTTTAGCTCCCCTATTCTAAGTATCCCTGTTACATTCCTCGGAATTTTGGCAGTTACCCCTGCCTGAGACTTACTTTACACAGAGCACTGAGTATAACTCTGATCCTGTGTATAGCTTCAGTCCATGTCCTCCAGTTAACATCTGGCATATCCAGGTCCCTCTATAGGCAGCAGCATATGTTATTCTGACATCCATTACATGCCTTTCTTCACTGCCTTACTGCTTTCTTCACCTTGAGAAGGTGTCTGTAAACAAGCAGTTATATGGTCTGTAACACCTAATCCTGATACCCAAATGATCATTAGTGCCTCCTCTCCTGACTTCACAGGTTCATAGGCTAATGGCCACTATGTCCCTTACAAGCCTAGCCAAGCATTCCAAGCCATTTGGGTCTCAAGTATCATATGGTGGGAAGGCATGTTAGTAGGCAGGTAGCTAAGGATTTGTAGGGAGGTATTAGTTAGCATAATACTTTTCTTATTGATGGCCTCTGTCCATAAGACACATGGGGCTAGACTGAGGGTAAATTTATAATTTCCCATCCAATTGTCAAGGTTTCATTTGAATAGGATCAGGAATGAACTCTGTTTACATGGATGGGAAGCCTATTCCATAATCAGAGATCCTTTGGGACACATATCTGTCTCTCCAGTACATTGTGTTTATGTCATAAGCGAAGTTCAGATCCCTGGATATAATGTTTCTGGTGCTGTTTGCTTTGCATATGTGCAACAGATCCATTAGGGCTGGGTCTGAGGAAGCCCTTTGAGCCAAGCAAAGATCTCCTGTTAGCAGCCATAGGAGACTGAATACAGAGACAGAACCTTTAGGCGATCAGTATGAGACAGGATATTCATGCTCTGAATTCTCCTGGTGAGAAACTTTTGTGTTGCAAATGTCTGGTTAGATCCATGCCAATGGGAGCATTATATTCAATAATAGGTATGATAAGGGCCTCGTAGAGTGGTACTATATCTTTCCTGGACCTGGATACCATACACTTACCTATAAGGTCGGTGACATAATATGATTTTCTTATTATCTTAGCTACAAGTTGGTCAAGGCCAGATTGCTGGCTACGTATGTTCCCAGATCCCTTATTATCGGGTCAACTCTTTGGCATGTTTTATTGGTGGAGTATTTAACTTGGTTTGACAATTTCCCAAAGGGCATTATAATGCATTTTTTGGCATTGCATTTTAGGCCATGGCTTTGGCATTAATCTTTTGTCTGCATTAAATTCACTTATAGGTTCATAGGTTCATAGGTGTTTACTAGTCTAACAAGCACAAGAGTCTTTTTAAGCCTAGCCATGCATCCCAAATCTCTGACAAGTTTTGATACCCTCGATAAGTGTAAGAATGGGCCTGGGAGATGAACCATTTACAGGCTATCTGTGTCCATTAGAGACATAGGTACCAAACCAGGGATGAATTTCCAGTTTCCCATCCAATTGTCCAAGTTGCACTTGAATTGGGTTAGGGAGGAACTCTGTTTCACATGGATGGGGAGCTTGATCCACAGACACGGTAGTCTCTGGGATACATAACTATCTCTCCAGCAGGTCCTATTTATATCATGGGCAAGGTTTAAGTCTTTAGAATGGGTAATTCTGGTGCTGTTTGTTTTGTGGATATGCAGGAGGTCCATCAGAGTGGGGTCTGACAATGCCCTGTATGCCAGGCATAGATTTCCCCTCAAAAGCCTATAGGAGACAAAATACAGGGATAAGGCCTTGAGGCAGTCTGCACAGGACATTTTACTTACGCCTTGTATTCTTTTAGTGAGGAACCTCTGTGGATGTTCCAGTTGTTGAATAGGTACATACCAAAGGGGGCATTATACTCAATGACAGGTCTGATGAATGCAGAATACAGTAGAACAATGATTTCCTTGGATTTAGATGCCATACCTTTGTTTATAAGTTGCTCAACATAGAATGATTTCCTCACCACTGTAGACACATGATGGTCAAAGGCTAGATTACTATCTATGTGTGTCCCTAAGTCCCTGATTACTGGGTCAATTCTAAGGGTTGTGTTGTCAATATGATAGTCACCAGGGATGGATGGCTTCCCAAAAGGATACTATTATGCATTGCTTGGCATTTAGTTTTAGTCTGTGGCTCTGACACAAGTTGTTTGTCTGTGTCAGCCCCTCCTGGAGAACATTTGTGTCAGTGTGAGATTTAATGTCAGTGCCTAATTTGCAATCATCTGCAAATTTAGTCAGCCAGAGACCACTGACATTGGCCTTGACTTCTGCCAAAATAGAGCAGTCCAAGGACTGATCCCCGAGGGGACTCCACTTGTGACTGGCCTCTTTGTAGAGGTGGACTCCCCAATTCTAACTTCCTGGGTCCTGTCTTTGAGCCAGTTGGATATCCACTGGGTGACATATGGGGTTGTCCCCAACCTCTTGAGTTTGTCAACAATGCCAGAATGGGGTATTGTGTCAAATGCCTTGGCCAGGTCAAGGTAGGTAGTGTGAACGCTTTTGCCCTCATTCATTGCTTTGGTGACCTTCTCAAAGAAGTCTACCAGGTTGAACAGGCATGATCTGCCCTTGATGAATCCAAACTGGGTTGGGTCTAGTGTCTGGAGGTTTACTATATCTCTGTTGATCATCTCCATGATAATTCTTTCCATGGCATTAGATATAAGACTAGTCAGACTTATGGGTTTGTAATTTCCAGGGTTTGTAGATAGCCCACCTTTGTGCAGAGGGATGACTGTTACCTTTCTCTATTCATGAGGCATGAAACCTGTTTTGAAGCTACAGTTAAATAGTAATTCCATAGGCCCTGATAGGTCATGTTTCATGCTATTTAGAAGGCATCCTGGGATATTGTCTAGTCTCATTGATGCAGTGTTATTGGTCTTAGAGAGGGCATTAATGACCTGTGCCCTAGTGATAGTAGGGGGATTAATATTTGGTGATAGTTTCTGAGGGGAGGTTGAGGGGAAGAGAGGGTTAAAGCTGGAGCTGAATTTATCAGCCAGGAGGTTTGCTATGTCTTCTGGCTCAGTATAAGTGGATCCATTTACAATAAGCTCTGCACACACTTACAAGATGTTGTTGTCTTGGGGGGAACTATAATAGCTTCCAATTTACAGTCATCTGCGAACTTGGTTAGCCAGAGGCCTTTAACATTAGCCTTGACTTCCAAGAAGCAGATGCAAAACCAGTGCTGGACCCTGGGGTAATCCACCGACTACTGGTCTCTTGTTGAAAGTGGTCTTACTGATCCTGACTTCTTCTGTCCTGTCTGTGAGCCATCCAGCAATCCAGCAAGTTATGTATTTATTTATTTATTATTTTATTTGAAATTTGATTACCAGAAAAGTCTGACTGGGTCCAGGGACACTTATTTTTAGCAAAGACCCAAAAGAAAAATACCAAATACATGTAAAAAAAATATTAATATAGAAGTTAAGACAATAAAGATAATAAAAATATGTAATAAAGCATGTGAAGAACAGAAGACTATTAAGTTACAAGTAAAAATTATTGCAATAACTATAATGCATTATTATAGAATGAAAATTAGACTATAAGAAACTAGTTATAATGTGATAGTAGTGACAATCAGTGAAACACGAGTAGAGAAAAGGGTAAGGGATGAGAAAGGGATATAGAGCAAGTGGGTTAAGAAGGAAAGGAATGAGAGAACTTAATAAGTAAATAGTGTGGGAAGAAATAGCCAGGGAATTGTTATGGCTAGGCTTGTACAGGCCCTAGGGCTGATTGCCTAGTACCAACCTATGAACCTATGAACCTAAGAAACATAACAGTATAGGGGAAGGAGCTAGAGCAAGAAAAGTAAGTAGTTGGGGTGTTAAGGTAGTGGGGTATGGAAAGCACAGAGGGAGATTTAGGCCTATTACAGATAGTAGATGGAGAACTAAATGGTTGAAAAGGGGAGAAGAAGGGAGAAAGGGAAGGAGAAATAGATATTGTGAAAAGGAGCAGGTAGAAAGGGAGAGAAGAAGAGAGAAAGGGAAGGAGAAATAGATATTGTGAAAAGGAGTAGGTGGAAATGGGGAGAAGAAGGGAGAAAGGAAATAAGTATTAGATATTATGAAAAGGAACAGGTGGAAAGGGAGATGAGAAGAAGGGAAAAAGGTTCATAGGTTCATAGGTTCATAGGTTCATACTAGGCTATCTGCCCAAGGGCATTTATAAGCCTAGCCCATAGTTATGTGGCTCCCTTTAGTTTGAATAAAAACTATGCCTATCATTTTGCTGTGCCTCTGTCAAGCAGTGACACTGAAGTAATCCCTGGGGTATATCTGCGATCTCCCATCCATTGGTCAAGATTCCTCTTGAACAAGGCCAGAGAGGTGCTCTGCCTCACATGTACCGGGATTTTGTTCCACAGCATAGGAGTCTCTGGGTGATGAATCTGTCCCTCCAGCACGTTCTATTTATAACCGTGTCAAGGTTTAAGTCTCCGCCCTTGTGGTTCTGAGGGATCTAGATTTTTGAGGTGAAGCATATTCATCAAATCTGGGTTTGACATGGCCTTATATGTCAGGCACAGGTCACCTCTGAAGCGGTATGAGACTGAATAGAGCTGGAGTTCTTTCAGTCAGGCAGCATAAGACATATTTTTGAGACCCTTTATCCTTTTGGTGAGGAACTTTTGGGGCCTTTCAAGCTGCAGCAGGTGTCTGGTCAGATACATTCGGGCATTGTACTCAATCATAGGTCTAATGAGTGATGAGTACAGGGGACGATGACCTCCCTTGATCTAGATGTGAATCCCTTCATGATCAGGTGGGCGATATAGAAGGTTTTCCTAACTACTTTAGCAACATGAGTGTCAAGCGAAGGCTACTGTCAACCTGGGTCCCCAGATCCCTGATGACTTTTCTGTGCTCAGTGGATTGCCACCTATATGGTAGCTAGGGGTAACCTTGTTTTTCCAAGGGTATGACTATGCATTTTTGGCGTTTAACTTCAGGCCATGGCTCTGGCACCAGTTATCCATTTCTGTGAGGCCCTTCTGGAGGATATCTGTGTCAGATGTGTTTTCGACTATGGTGCCCAGTTTGCAGTCATCTGCAAACTTTGTCAGCCATAACCCTCCTGTGTTTGCTTGTACTTCAGAAAAGTAGATGCACAAGAGTGGACCCAGGACTGAGCCCTGTGGGACACCACTTGTGACAGGCTTTGAGTCTGACATGGCTCCAGCAACTCTGACCCTGTAGGTTCTGTCACTTAGCCAGTTTGCAACCCATCTTGTGATGTATGGGTTTACATTCAAGCTGATGAGTTTTTCGATGATACCTGACTAGGGTATTGTGTCGAGGTAGGCTGTACTGCCTTTCCTCATCAATGGCCTTGGTGACTGTCTCAAAAAGTCAACCAAGTTTAAGAGGCAGGATCTGCCTTTGACAAAGCCAAACTGGGTTGGATCCAAAGTTTGCAAGTTCCCTATGTCTTTATTTATGAGTTCCATTATGATCCTCTCCATGGCTTTGCAGATAAGGCTTGTCAAGCTAATGGGGCGGTAATTTCCAGGGTCTGTGGAGGCACCGCCCTTATGAAGTGGGACCACAGTTGCCACTCCTTGGGTACGTATCCTGAGGTGAGGCTAAGATTAAACAGCTGTCCTAACTGTGGGTTTAATTCCTCGTTGAGTTCGTGAAGCACACAGCCGGGGACACCATCCGGTCCCATGGATGCTGTGTTTTTTGCCTTAGTGAGGAGGAGAAATAGATATTGTGAAAAAGTAGATTGGGGTAGCTACAAAAGGATATAGTGTCAAGTAGGGTTAGAGCAGGAACAGATCCATGCTTTGTTTAAGTATTCCTTTAGAGTGATTTTAAATGATCGGAAATTGATGTTTGATCTAATGTTTGTGGAAAGTTTGTTCCAAGCTTTGGCAGTGAAATAGGAATATAGGGATGGGATTTTCCAGCAGTTTTAATGGGCTTGTATACAGAAAGAAGTTGCTTGTCTTTGGATCTTATAGATTTGTTACGGAAATGGGTAAGAAGGACAGATGTTAGTGCAGGACAGGCAGTAGGCTTATAGATAATTTTGTGGGCCGTTAGGAGTTGTAAGTAGGTGATTCATTGTGGGAGCTCCAGCATTTTCAAGGTTGAAGTGCAATACAGTGATGAGTGGAATATGAAGAGTTTGTGAAAAAATTTGCAATTTTATTATAGCAAATTTCAAGTTTTGTTAAGAGAGAGGTCTGAAGATTAGTAAAGATGTTGGCACCATACAAGAGGGAAAGTAATAGGTAGGTATTAGCAAGAGTGATTCTCGTAGACTGGTTAACAGAATGTGAATGTCTGTAGAGCATCCCTAATTTCTGATGACTTTTTTGTGCTGTTTTGTATATGTTGGTCAAATTTTAGGTTTCCATCAATAATTACAGCAAGCATCTTGGCGTATGGAACAATTTCAATCAGTATGTTATTTAAGGAATGAATGTTGAAATTTGTTTTATATTCTTCCAGGCTTTTTGGGACAAAGAGTAGGAGTTTAGTTTTGTTAGGCTTGAGAAGCAGTTGAGAGTTATAAAGCCAAAGTTCATTAGATGAGAAAGCTTCTTGAGTAGTTTTTGAAGTTCAGGTAAGTTGTTAGCAATGCAGATAATAGTTGAATCATCAGCGTATTGGATTAAACAGGCTTGGTGAGTAGATGAGTGTGGGTTGTTTATGAAGATGTTAAACAATAGAGGCCCAAGGATGGAGCCCTGGGGTACTCTTGTAATGATAGGTAAGAAGGGAGAAAGTGAGCCTTGCCATTTTACCGACTGTTGTCTACCCGAGAGGTAACTTGTGAACCATTTAAAGGATGTGGGTGTGAGACCAAGGGAGGAAAGCCGGTGTGATAATATATTATGCACAACAGTATTGAATACTTTTAAGAGGTCTAAAAATACTGTGAAAGCAAGCTGACCGGAATCTCTAGCATAATCTATGGTGTCCATGAATGATATTAGGGAAGTTGTAGTGCTTTGATTAGGTCTGAAACCATGTTGGGTGAGGGAAAGGAGGTTATTGTGTAGAAGATAATTAGTGAGTTGTGTGTGGATACATTTTCCAGTATTTTTGACAAAGGTGATAAGATAACAATGGGGTAGTAGTTAAATCAGAACAGTTACCTCCTTTTTCTAGTGGGATAATATAGGACTTTTTCCAGACCAGATGTTTGGGACATGAAATTCAATAGCTAACCTGTTGATAAGAGTACTGACTGGATAGCCAATGGCTTTAGTGGCAACCTTAAGCTATTCAGCTGGGAGATTATCAGCTGAATTACTACAAGGTTTGAGTTTTTGTAGAAGTTTTTTTATTCAGTTGGTAGGGACTGAGTGTAGTGTAAAGGTAAGAGTAGAGGCTGGAGAATATTGTGAGACATCAAAAGTAGCATTGCTTAGTGAAGGTGTGTTATTAACATAAGATTATGCTAGGTTAGATATGCTGTCAATGAAGTGAGAGTTAAAGAGGGTTATTTTGTTCAGGGGATTTATCTGGGAAGTGGCTAGGATTTTGTTTTGCACCTGGTTTAAGAAGTGAGTTTATTGTTGTCCAGAATTTTCTGGGGTTTTGAGAGTAATTTAATTGCTGGTAGGTATAGAATTGCTTTTTATCTGTTCTAATAAGCTTTTTAACTTTGTTACAGAGTTGTTGATAATGTAATAAGTTGTCTTGGGTGTTATTTTTTTTTTTTTGCCATTCAGTCCTCATTCCATGCTTTATCCCTAAGGGGCATTAGTTGCTTGGTAGAACAAGATAGCCATGGGGCATGATTGATTCTAGTTCATTTGGCCTGGGTTGGAACTAAGCTATTAAGTATGTCTAAGAATGTGACATTGAAGTAATCAACGGCTTCATCTAATGGAAAAGTATTTAGGGTATCCCAGTTAACAGATTTTAGCATATCTAAAAAATATTCTAGATTAAATTTAGATAATGTATGGATTGTCTTGTAGAAGTGTTTGTTAGGGGAATATTTAGATATTCTGATAGTGTATGAGGGTAGGTGCTCACTTAGTGTGTTGTGTAAATTTATCTGATACTAGGATCCAGTCGAGAATGGATCTTTGGTTGTAGTTTTTGTTGTATCTTGTTGGGGATTATATGATTTGTGTAAACTTATAGAAGTTAATAGAGTGAGTAGGAGAGAATGATATAAAATTTATCCAGTTTAAGTTAACATCACCTAGAATGATAGTTTTATAGGAAATGGTAGTTGTGATCCAATGTAAGATATTTTCAGGTGTGGGGATGTTATGTCCTAGAGGAATGTAGATGACTGCAATACATAGGTTTTTGGAAGCATTCATTTTTAAAGTGGGAGTGAGAAGTTCTGCATTATCAAATTTGTGGCTAGGACCTGAGTATTTGGTTATAGCGAAGTGACCTTTGTGGAATAATGCAATACAACCAGCTTTCTTGTGCAATCTGTCTAGTCTAATCATATTATATCCTGGAGGTAACAATTCAGTGTCTTTTATTTCAGGTTTTAGTCGGGTTTCTGTGGAAGCTAAGAAGTTGGGAGTATGCAGTGCTATCCAGGCATGAGAGTCTGAGATTTTATTGCAGGTGCTATGAAAATTAAGGATAAATAATTTTAGTTTTAAGCTTAAGGATGAGTTTGATAGGCTAAGGTATGTAGTTGGGGTAATGGAGGGGCCCAGGTTTGGATGAACATCACCAACAAGGGAGATGAAAGAGAAATAGGTGGAAAATAATTTCTGTATAGGAGAGGATTTAATTAAGTAAAACTGAGATTTAATAAATTTTGAGTGATAAGCTAGGAGTTTGATTTTTACAGAGGTTAGTGTAGATGTGTGAAATAGACTTGGTGATATGCTTGAGTAACTTTTGTATTTTGTAAGATGGGTGTAATTGATGTTGTAGAAGAAATAGAAGGGTTAACAGCAGATGTATAATATGATGTTAGTTGAAGAAAGATAACAAAGGATAGAGCATAGGAAAAGATGAATAGGGTATATGAGGTGTTGAGGACATTGTATTATTTAATTGTAACCTGGGTAGAGGCTTGTTAACGTTAGCAATAAATGGAGATGGAAATTATGGAAGATACGTAGCAGCAAGTAGAATTGTGGTGTATGAAGTGGTAGAGATGTAGTGAATATATATGAATAAGCTGGCTGCTACAGGGTAGTTTAACTGAGTATTTAATGCATTGGAAGGTAAGTGGAAGAAGATTAGGATAACTAGAGAAGTAGTGTATATAAGAGTAAGTCTGCTACTACTTTGTAGTGTAGGGAATTGATTTGAATGGCTAAAGTGTTAGGGGGAGGAGTTTTGGGAGGCATAAATGTAGGAGCAGTGGGATGGGTGGGAACTGAGGGCAGAGTAGGAGAGTGGAGTGAGCCCAAGTGTAATGAGGGTGAATGGAGTGGATTGGACCTGGTTGCAGCTGCTTGTTTTATTGCAAGAAACAATCAGTAAGGACTGGCAGTTTCAGTGTAGTTTTTGTTATTATTAAAAAGAAAAGTCTAAATGTAGTAAAGGGAGATAAAGAAAAAAGGGGGAGCTGATAGGCTAGTATATGTGATTGCATGTAGCAAAGTGTAGGGGAGCATAAGTAGAAAAAAAGGAATGTTAGGTTTTATTGCCTGACTGGAAAAACAAAAGCAAGATGTGTTAAAAATAACTTAGTCAGGAGAGAGTTGATAATTTCTAAGACATAGAAATGTAACGGTAAAGCAAATTACAGTATAGAGTAGAAAGTGGAAGAGAAAGAGAAAATAGAGGTAGCTGAAAGGAGAGCAAGTCCACTTCAGTGATGTGCAGGACAGCCAGATATGGGTAACAATAACAGTGCAGTTTGAACAGCTAAATGGTAAATGTACAACAGCAGGTTATGGGCAGTAACGGAACAGCAAGGGTCCATGAATTTAATGAAACCTCTAAGTCTCTTAGGCTGGTGTAGAACCTAAGGTTGGATGTTAAAAAACTACAGGGCTGTTACATCAGCAGGTTACAGGCATTAATGGAACAGCAAAGGTCCCTGGATTTAAGGAAACGTCTAAGTCACCTAGGCTGGCGTAGAACGTAGGGTTGGATGTTTAAAAATACAGGGCTGTTGCATCAGCAGGGTACAGGTAGCAATGGAACAGCAAGGCTCCACAGATTTAATGAAGCCTCTAAGTCTCTTAGGCTGGTGGAGAACTTGGGGTTGCATGTTAAAAAATACAGAGCTGTTATCTTCTTCCTTTTTTCTGCAACATCAGTGGTTTGGATAGCTTGCTTTGGCAGTGAAACCTGATGAATTAGGCATTAGGGTACAAATAACAAGTTTATTTTCTTGATAGTCTGGTGTGATTTTTTTTTTCAAATGGTGAGACTGGAAACAGACAATGTTGGACATGTAGCTTTTGGAAGATGTAAGGGTTTATGCATAGCTCAGAACTTGTCAATATTGCCTGAGTGGGGTATTGTATCAAATGCTTTAGCCAGGTCAAGCTATACAGTATACACTGTTTTACCCTCAGCCATTGCCTTGGTAACCTTCTCAAAGAAGTCTACCAGGTTAAGTAGGCATGACCAAATTGGGATGGGCCCATTGTCTGTAGGCTGCCAATGCCCTTGTTCATCATTTCAATGATAATTCATTCCATGCCTTTGTATATTAGGTTTGTTAGACTGGTGGGTCTGTAGTTCCCTGGGTTGGTTGATGGTCAGACCTTCTGGAGGGGAATGACTGTTGTGGTCCTCCAGTCACTTGGAACATAGCCTGTTTCAAGACTGTAGCTGAAGAGTCCCACAAGTGGTCCTGCTAGGTCATGTTTTAGACTTTTCAGGAAATAATCAGGGATGTTGTTGGGACCCATAGAGGCAGAGTTCTTGGCTTTTGCGAGTGATTCTAGAACCTGGTCCCTCCTGACAGTGGGGGCAAATACATTGAAGGAATTTCACCTCGTGGAGCTGCAGGGAAGTAGGTGGTGAAGTATGAGCTGAATTTATCATCCAATAGATTTGCCCTGATCAGTGTAGGTGGTGCTGTTCACAACCATTTCAACACACTGTTGTGTGTGTTACATCTTAGATTCTAGGTGTAGTTGAAGAAGGCCTTCTGATTGTCTTTAGCCTGTGAGGCTAGGCTATCCTCTCACCATAGTTGGCCTTGTAGGACTTAATTAGACATCTTACTTTCTTGTTTATTTGTATAAGAGAGAGTTTGTCTTTAAGGGAGTTGCTTTTCATGATTTTGGCCATGAGTTTTCTTCTTTTATTATATACCATATTCAGGTAAGGATTCTACCTATGAGCATACTTCTCAGCCTCTTAGTGCAAGAAATCTGAACAAAGTCTGACAAAATGGAGGGAAAATGGACAAAAAAAGGGACAGATTTTAAATATTGCTCTTATAAACTTAGAAAGTTTGTAGAGTAACAGGGTTTGTGTTAACATACATTTTCTGAAGGATGTGAAATCTGAAGCTCAAGCTTAAATGTATGTCATTATTTAGTGACTTCAATCCTCAGATCATCTCAGTGATTTCCCAGAAAACAACAAATTTTATGAGGAAAAAAATATGAGGCAACAATCTGGACATGCTGTGAAAATCTGCACAGTTGAAAGGTATGCCAGTGGGGTTGTTTTTAGAGTTTGTTTTGAGTTTATTTCTGGTAGGCATGACAACCTCTATGCAGCCATTCACATATTTGTTTAGTGACTCTGTGAATAGTTTTGCATAGGTAGCTGTGGTCTCAGGCTGGGGAGAGCCTTGAATTTTGACAAATTGTCACTTAGGATGTAGTTTGCCTTTGAATAGTTCCTACTGTTACTGTTTTAGCTGGATTTTCTGGGTTGATGTTTACTTCAAATGAGACAGATTTGTGATCCAACCTCACTTATGAGGATGTGACAGAGGGAGGAGTGCAATACTTTCCCATGTTGGTGAGTACTAGAGCCAGTATATTTGATCTTCTGATTGGAGTGTGCACTATCTGTTTTAGGGTGTTTGTGTTAATAAAGTCCAGGAAACATTGTTCACAGGTTCATAGGTTAGTACTAGGCTATATTTAAGATTAGCCAAGTATCCCATATGAGAATCAAACTCTGCACCTTCTGTCTGTAAGGCAAACAACTTAACCATTATACTAACCTCCCAGCCCAGTTGTTCCTGTGATCTTGAGGCAGTCTACACTTCTCACTCTAGATGGGGTAGTTAAAGTCCCCCATGAATAGGGTAACACAGGTTTCAAAAGTTAGTATTCGATGAACAGCTGTTCGATGAACGTGCTGTTTGACAATTAACCATGGATCCATTTGGTTGGCTGGTGAGCACCTCTAGTGAGTTTAGGTATGAGGAGTGAGACTCTGTGGGCAGAGATGGTGACGTGTAGCTAGCCATGATATGGTGAGGGACCTTATCTATGGTGACTTGTGCATTGATGAGCTCCATGGTATCAACCTGTTTAAGCAATCTGGAGGTATGTTTGTTGCTAACACAGACCAAAACACCTCCCCCTTTGGCCTCAGTCTGTGCTGTTGCTGGTCTTAATGTGTGGAAGGCACTGTAGCCTTGCACTTCCAGACTACTTTATACAGCTTTAAACCAAGTCTCAGTCACAGTATAGATGTCTACATTCTCCAGCGTGAGGAGGGCTTGAAGGGTGTAGACTTTTTTGTTTAGGCTCTGAGCATTGAGCAGCAACACCTTAAGGTTGCTTGCAGACTTTTTCTCTGTGTTGGTAGTTTTGTTTTTTTGGCATAGCCTAAAAAAGCTCTAATGGGATGGATACAGTTTTAGCTAATATCCAAAAGCCAAGGGGGACAGGTGCAACCCATTCTTGACAAAGCAATATAGTCTTTTGACCACTTTCTCCCAAGCTGACAGATATTGGATCTCCCTGGTGTGACACCAGAAGCTAAGCCAATTATTAAACTCAATCATTTTATGCTCATACTCTGGTAAACATCGAATGCTGCTCAGTACAAGGTTCATACCAATCTGTGAGACATATTCTGAGAAATCTGTTATGTCTCTTTTCATATAGTCCATTGAGGTATGTCCCAGTTCATTTTCACCTACATATACTATGAGAGAATCATATTGGTACCTGGCATGCAGTAACTAAGTGCATGCATGATATTGCGGATCCTGGCTCCAGATAGGCAATTAACCATTATCTTCTCCTTATCTAACCTGGTGATCATGTGGGGCATCTGTGTGTCACACAACAGGGTCACCAATGACAAGAGTATTAGGTGAAGTCTATGGTTGCCTTATGGGTTTTGCACTTGTGGGACCATTAAGTATAGGTTTATGTCAGATGTTTGGTGTTGCTTTTGGTGTGTGCTTTAGTGATGCTGAGAAGCAGTGTTATCATTAGGTGGCTTTGGAGGCCTTTGAGATTTGAGAAGGTTTATTTTAAGCTCCTTGGCATAAAAGAAACTGTGTGTGTGTCTGTGTGTGTGTGTGTGTGTGTGTGTGTGTGTGTGTGTGTGTGTGTGTGTGTGTGTGTGTGTGTGTGTGTGTAGTGAATGGTGTGTGTGAGGGATGTAGTGTGGCTGCTCTTGACAACTTCATTCGTATTTAACAGTTTTGTCTCCATTTCTTATGATTCAGTCCAACCCTTTACATAAGCTGCACCATTTCTAAATTAAGCCTTCCTATCAATTGACATTTGAAATGTCAGGACCTGCTAGACTGCATCCTGAAATATGGAGACTAAATGGCTAAAAGAACAAACTTACATATACTAAGTCCAATATGCTATTTATTAGACTATTCCATTTTCTCCAAGGTATGGTGATCTCAGAGTTGGTATGTATAAGTTCATGGGGTGTGGAGGCTTGTCCCCACACATGGAGGTGCAGGGGGCTTGCCCACCCCCAAAAAAAGAAGTTGAAAAGAGAAGAGTGATTTGAGAGATTCACTCTTCCCCTTTGTTTTTGGTCTTTTTTTTCAGCTTGCCAGCACTTAGCAGACATTTCAACAGGGAGCCTTTCTATCTCTTCAGTAGAGGGGAAAGCCAGATATTAATTCTGTAGGCATGGCACTTTGTGCTGCATGTCCTTCTGAGTGCCAATTAATCCAGACAGGAGTACTTTTTATCATTGTTATCAGCTTCTTTGACTGATTCATCCAGGAAGCTCTTGGCCTCCATACTCCACACATTACTATATGGCTCCTTAGTACTACTTAACCTTCAAGCTTTCATCCAAAATATACTAAACTGGTACTACAATAAAATAGCAATAGCAAAATGTGCTATCACTGCTTATCCCTAAAACAGCTTGATTGGCTTGAATTACCAGAGCAACTGACTTGCACAAAACTACTCCTAGTCCATAAATTGATATACAAAACAGAAAAAAGGAAAGCTCTACTAGATTTATTGCAAACATAAACCAACACTAGGCCACTTTGATCTGAAAATAAAATGCTCACTACCTACAAACCACATTTGTCAGCAGGAGCCTCTGTCTATAACAGCTATGTAGCCCACTCATGGAACTTTCTCCCCTTATCTCCTTATCTCTTAAACATACAAACAACCTTTCCAATTTCAAGACCAATCTAAAAAGTGTAAATTAACACAGTTTTACTTTGTATACTGTCACTAACATACACAGGGCTAACACATCACCGGGGCCAACCTAAACTTTTCCCATCTCTCTTTTTATTGCAGTCTTCAGGACTCCTTATGCTATGCTTAGCCTACTGATTTTATCAGTAACTTAGTGTCCATCTCCTATGGCTACTACCTTTTCACCCTCCACCCCATATCCCTGTACTCAAGTTAACTTCTAATATCTAGCTTGCCTTTGCCTGCTTGGGACAACTCTCAAAGTAATACTTACATATTCATCCCTAAAGGAAAAAAGTAAAGAATGACAACCTGCAGTTAAACATAACAACAAACACTGCTGTTTAGCTTACTGATGTTTTTTTTTCTTTCGTCTATGCTGACCCAACCTGAGTCCCGCTGCTGCGACCTGGGTCCTGCCTGCTCCATTCACCCTTCACTTTGCTTGGGCTCACTTCACTCCACTACCCTACCCCCATTCCCACCCACCCCCCACTTCAATAACATTTATTCTCACCTTAACTCCGCCCCTCATTAACTCACATCCAATCACTGTCCTTTCCATACACCTGCACATTGATCTGTAACATGTGTTTATCCTACTCTACCAATTACACATAGCCTTCTTTCTCCACCATCCCTACTTAATAAACATCTTCTATTAACTCCACATAGGCTAACCTATAACTCTACCCCACTATAACTCACCATAACAAAATGTCACCTAAATATACACTGGCACCCTTCAGCCTTTAATTACCCTTAACCATCCTACTACAACTTAGCCAACTACAAATTAACAATGTCTACCACAAACCCACATCCACAACCTCTTCTCAAAGACTATCTCTCAGTACCTTTTCTATCATATCATCTAACCTATACACAACAGACAACATTCTCTGCTTTAAACTAAAAATCCTTCCCATAAATGATAAGGTTAACACAAACAATACCACCTACCTTTGCCATAACATAAATAAGAAACAAGAATCCACTATTGTCCTACTTAAATACTCCAAACTAACCTTAAGCAGGGATATCCATCCCAATCCAGGTCCCTCTTCCTCATCTCCTAACTTACATAGCCCCTAAAAATCTCTAAATCTAACCACAATCAAGCTGCAAAGTATTCAAAACAAAATCCCTGACTTCCATGCCTGGGTAACACATAACAAGCCCAACATTATTGCCACTACAGAAACATGGCTAAAACCATACATCAAAAGCTCAGAATTCCTTCCCCCTGGCTTTGCATGGCTGAGCACAGATAGGCCCCTTAAAAAAGGTGCTGGGGTAGCACTAATTTACCTCAACACCTTTAATATTGCCTCATACAACTCATCTATAGCGAACTTCTCTACAGAAATCCTAATAGCCTTCCTAAAAATTAATGAAAGCAAAAACCTCTGTATCATTGCCGTGTGTACTCCCCCTGGCAATAATATTCCCATACTAGAGGAAATCCTAGCTTGGACATCCAATAACATAACTACAGAAACAATCATTCTTGGTGATGTTAATATTAATTAGTTAGAGCTCTCACAGCAACACTCCTCTATGAACATCAACCTATATAACTACACCCAGCTAATCACTAATATTAGCAGACCCAGCAAAAACAACAGCTGTGGGACAATCTTAGATTGGATCATGGTCTCTAACCCCAATAGAATCACCACCCAAGGAACTCTTTCAAACACTATCAGTGGCCACTTACTCACCTTTATAATACATAAAACCACAACAACATTAAACATACATCACTACAGAAACACTAGGGACTTATCACATTTTCCCCTACAACCTTTAACAATTCTTTAACAACATTAACTGGGATCCCTTAAAAATACTCCCTCTAGACGACACAATAGAATTTTTCAACTCTACATTCCTTAACATCTTAAATAGCCTCACACCTCCTTGGCTAAAATGTGCAAAATCTAGTCACACCCCATGGCTCACTAGAGCAACCAAATAGAACATGGCCACCAGAGACAAAGCCTAGAACCTTTGTCAAAAGTACAAAAAAGCCCTCTGACCTTATAAGCTACAGATGGGTCCACTTCAAAATCATGAGATCTCACAATCTTGACTGTCAAAATTGCAAGTCCATACTGTCGAGACTGTGGAATCTTGAAATCATAAAAAAAAAAAAAAAAAAAGATGACAGCATTTAAAAATATATTAAACCACCAAGAAGGAAAAATAGTCCAAGAAACGACTCAGCCAGTATATCCAAAGAATTTATTTTATAGTACCAACAATTGATGTTCTCCAGCGCCTCGGCATAAGCCTTTTAACAGAGTATAACAAAACCCATTTCTCATTCCTTTATATAGTAAAAAACTATCCTAATAAAACAATTAAAAAACACTTAATTACAACAGCCATTTCCAATCAAGCTCTCTATTTAACCCCTTAGGGTGTAGAGTGTCAAATTTTAAAATAAACAGTGCTTCTTTCCATTGTAGTTTATTCTTCAAGCACATACCTTTCACACAATGTACTTTTTCCAAAATTGTGCCTGTCAAAATCTTACCATCACTGTTATGATATTTTTAAAATGAAAGCCTAAAGGGCTTTCTACCTTTTCATTTTTAATATTTCTCAGATGTTCTAAGAACCTGACTCAAAAACTCCTTTTTGATTCACCTATGTAAAATAAATTGCATTCGCATATGAGTACATAAACAATACCCTCTGTGTTACAACTAAAATTACCATTCACATTAAATTTCTTTCCATTTATGCAGTCAAAAGAATTTACTGTTTGGTTACATATACTACAATGACCACATGCTTTAAAACCATAATCAGAAATACATTTAGTTAAACTGGCAGCAGAAAAAATAAAATAAGCATGAACTAGCATATCTTTAATACTTTTTCCACGTCTATAAGACACCATAGGTTTTTGAGGTAACAATTCACCCAAGCATGGATCTTGTAACAAATGTGTCCAATAAAACATAACAATTTCTACTAATTTCTCTGTATATGTTCCATATGTTCTAACAAAAAACATTTTATCCACTTGTTGATTATACACATTTTTATCTGATTTAGCCCTATATTTTACTTGTTTATGAGTCTGATTATTAAAATTCAAATTATTTTTAGCTTGTTCTACACTTTCTACACTATAACCTCTTTTGATAAATTTCTGACAAGTCAACTCAATTTCTAATTATTTTTGTTGTTCATCACTAGTTAATCTTGAGATTTGCAATAATTCATTATAGAGAAGTGCTGATATTAAGTGTGGAGGATGGCAACTAGTCCCATTAATGAAATTATTCACACCTTCAAATTTATGATGCACTGATGTTACTACCTTATTACCTCTAACATGCAAATTTACATCCAAAAATGTAACTTTATCTCCCCACTGAGCTCCATCAAACTTTATACCAAAATTATTACAGTCTAGGTCATGAATAAAATTATGCACATGTAAACTACCCCCTTCACATAGAAAGATTAAATCATCTATGTAACGATAATATTCTATTACATGACTTCTGAAAAAGCACATTCTATATAGAAATTTAGTTTCAAAATAACCCATAAATAGATTTGCATATACTGGAGTGAAAACTGCTCCCATCACTGTGCCTTTAATTTGTTGATAAAGAATTTTATTAAATTCAAAAAAAATTATTTTTAAGACAAAACAGTATTAAATCAACTGTATAATAAGTAAGTGGAGTTTCACCCAGATGAAATCAGGTTCATCCATAAAATAAATTATTTGGATATACTGTCTGAGTCGTTTCTTGGAGCATTTAAAAATATGTTTTTTGCACGGGGGCAAACCCTCCTGAACCCACCACACCCCCTGCAACCTAATATATACTAATTCTGAGATCACTGTGCAGTGAAGAGAATGGTAATGCAGATCACTATACAGTGCGGAATGAGAACATTACCATTCTCTTCACTGTAGTGCAATCTCGGAGTTAGTATATTTAATTTGTAGTGGGTCTGGGGGGTGCAGGGCGGCTGCCCCCTGCAAAAACATGTTTTTAAATGCTGTCATCTTTTTTTTTTTTTTTTTTACAATTTTGAGATTCCACAATCTCGACATTCTGGACTCAGGATTTTGACAGTTGAGATTGTGGGATCTCAAGATTTCATAGTGGACCCCTACAGACACCTTTGCAACCAAGTTAAGTGCCTAGTTTTTAAGGATAAGAAAGAATACTATCATACTTTACAAAACCAACACAAACAAAACCCAAAACACTTCTGGAGCTCAAGCAATAGCCTACTACAATAACTAAAGTCTAACAATAACCCCTGTCCAAATCCAGAAAAAAAACATTGAAATAGCCACACTCTTCAACACATATTTTATAAATGTCATAGCCAATCTCACCACCAACTTCCCTCAAAATAATCCTAACCCATCAAACCCTCCAACTACAAATACCTCCTCTCCCCACTCACATATCTTCAATCTAGCACCTATCCCTATTGTCACTGTAAAGAAATGACTTCTGAAATTAAAACCATGCACTAATGCTACTGATAACCTGCCCCCAGAATTCCATCAAAAAGTGTAAAATTCCATTTTCTGCCCTGTCAGCTTGCTTCTTAATAAGTCCATTCACAAGTCATATGTTCCCACTATTTGGAAAAAAAACATTTATCCTCCCACTGCACAAAGGCGGAAACAACATAGACATCTCAAACTTTCGACCCATTGCCATACTGTCTCTTATCTCAAAGATCCTTGAAAAATGTATTTACAGACAATTCCTTAACTGTTTATTTCACAATAACCTACTGTCAGCAGCCCAGCATGGTTTTAGACCTGGATATAGCACCACTACAGCTCTTATATCCTTCTGTGACTCTATCAATTGGGCTCAAGATACTGGGAAACTTGTCTCCTCCCTCTTCTTCCTAAAAAACTATCCAACTTAGGAATCTCTCCCTCTACTTTACACTGGCTTTCTAACTACCTCAAAGACAGGCAACAATCTACTAAGTGGAAACATTATTTCTCTCCTTTCTTTAACACCACTACTGGTGTTCTCCAAGGATCCATCTTAGGATCTCTGCTATTCAACATTTTCATCAATGACTTCCTCTCTACTCTCACTCAAAGCAAAGTCATTCAATATGCAGATGATTCTACTATCATCTGCACTACCAATTCTCCACCCAAACTACTGAAACTTACCCAGTCAGCCCTCAGCTCCACCGAAAAATGGATGGCAAACAACCACCTTGCATTAAACCCTAAGAAAAATAACTTATACTATTCATCCCTAAGAAGACCATTACTATAAAGAAAGACTCTTTCTCTATTCTCTCCAAAGATAACACTACCACTGAGGTTGTCACATATACTAAACTTCTAGGTGTCTCCATAGATGAACACCTAACTTTCGACATGTATATTCACAACAACATTAGAAAAGCACACCAGAAACTGGGCATACTATACAGACATAAAACATTCCTCAATTACTCCTCAAAACTAGCCCTGGCCTCCTCCTTCCTGCTCCCATCTCCTCTTTACGGTGCTCCTCTCTTTACCAACCTGCAGGCCAGTATTAAATCCAAACTAGACTCATGCTATAACAAAATTGCAAAGTTCGTCACTAATGGATGACACATCTCACCACTGCGCTTTTTTTCAATTACTAAACTGGCTCGAACTTCGTCATCATATTACATATATACAACTAGCAACTGCCCACAAACTAATATTCAACCCATCAAGCTGCCCTGCCCTTTCTTCTCTGTTTACACTATACCACCCTAATAGACCTCTCTGCTCTGAAAAGCAAATGCTGTTGCAAGCAGAAAACTCTAACCACTCCACTAGTCAAATGATCCACTCCTTTTTCACTGCTAGACTATGGAACTCTCTCCCACCTTCACTTAGATCCACCAACAATGCATCTTTCTTCAAATAATCTTTGAGACATCTTTCCTCCCAGTGGTTATTCTCATGTCCCAGTTCCTCACAATCTATAACCTGACATTGTCTCTCTCCTAGTACTACTCTCACCTTTCCTACCTCCATCCCATATTACCTTGTAAAACTTCACCTTTATCCCTAGATGATAATCTACCTTGGTACCTATGTATACATGTAATGTCAGTAGATAGATTTATGTACAGTTGCATTGCCTTGTTTCTTTTTCAAAAAACTTTGTCTAATGTTCAAGAATTGTTGTATTTGCCAATTGAGTTTTTATCAAAATGTATGTATTGTATGAATTGTTGTGGAGCTTTTCTCTCCTGGCCTCCACTGAAAAAGTGTACTTTTTGACCCATTGGACCTTCCCGGTTAACAAATGTTAATAAAATAATATAATAATAAATAAAAAAATATCTGACACCTAGACCTGTCCTTACACTATCCTCATAACAGATGAATGCCCACCTACTTACTATACCTATGCCTTTCATGCTTTGAATCACTAACACTTCCATGTCTCAGCAGGTAGTAATGGCCTAACATCAAAAGTAGATCTCACGTTAATGATACCATACTACTAATGCATGCTCTTCTTCCTCTTTTCCTAGTAGTTGACACTTACAACTATTTATTTCCTCTCTAGTGTCCTTCCATAACATTCTCATCTCCTCATACTAATCATCTCTGTCTTTCTATGTCCTTAATTTTCCATTCATCACATTACGTCTCTCCATCTGATTCTATTACTCTATCCATTTTGGCATCAGAATATTCCATTATTTCTCACCTTTATGTATTATTACAAATATAGTCAATATTTTGAATAACTATGTATTAGTTTACTTGACATAGGCTAACTTCTTCTGCAGTGCATCTTGCTACTTGCTGTGCATATTGTATTCTTGATCACAATCCCTCCTAGCAATATTCTGTAAATGTTGTGCATAAGTACAGCCCAATCTATTGTAAAGAGTTTTATCTGCTATGAGGCTTTTCTCCTCTTGTATATAATTACTTTGCTATTGTAAAATGTTTTTATGTATGTTTGTGGAGCCTTTCTCCACATCTCACTGTAAAATTTTCAATCTGTTGAAGGACTTTTCTTCCCTTGTATGTACATACTCATCAACTATTGTTTTTGAATCTCTCGGTGAGCTTTTCTCCTTAGGCCTGCACTGAAAATGGGGCAGTTTGGCTTTCACAGTTACCAACAGACAAATAAATAAATAAGTAAATATGGGTCTTTGTAATTATCTGCCATTTTTATAGCCTTCATCTCTCTCTGTTCTGTTTTCAAGGGCAGATTCAGGCAATCATACTGAGCTGCAGTTCTCAGGGGCCGTCTCCAATGGACAATGAATTCTAAACTCTGAGATATTCTCCAGTTGTACAGACATCATCAGCTTCAACTTTGTTTAAGTGGCTATTTCCTAAATTAAAGTGAAACACAGGAATATGGTGCAATGATATAAGTACGATTCCTATTCATGTGAAGCAGAGTCCTTCCCTGACCATCTTCAGGAGCAATCTGGGCCAATGGATGGGAAATCACAAATTCATTCGTGAGGTGGTGCCCGTGTCTCTTATGGACAGAGGTAGTCTGTAAAAATTGTCAAAATCCTACTATTTAACCCTTGTTATCATTCCCCTAGGAGTAAAAAATTGGGTAAAATCTGGGTAAAATTGTATAGGCTTGTAAAGGGTTCTTGAACTGTTAGCCTAGTAATCTCCTATGAACCTATGAACCTATGAAGATTATTCTAAGTAAATGCACTCTCGGTAAAATATGCATAAATAATGTAAATGACACCGGGAAACAGCACAACATTAAACGATTCCAAAAACTAAACAGTGCAATAAACTAAAAACTGAAAACCTGAGTCCAGAAGAAAATCTACTTTCATTAAAAATATGAAACATAAGTCTATCTAATTTTACTTCATATAATCAAAAAATGCATACTAGACTCCAAATATAACCTCAAGGATCCAACTATCCAGGAAAAAAAAAACAATGATTATTCACCTTGCTGGGTCTTAGTCACTTATTGTTCCAAACAGTTTACTGTGAATAAGATGAATCACTCCTCCAAGTCATTTAAGTTCAAGGCCACACAAATCTAAATGCCAAATCTGTGGTTACAATGCTCTGAAAACAGTAAAGGTTCAGTAAACTCAGAAAACCAATGAATGAATGCTCAGGAACCACTGCCTTCTCCAAACACTTTTCACTGCAAGTTCTTAAAATCCCTCAAATGTTGCTGATCCAACGAATCCATGTTGCTCACAACCCAAGTATAAACTCTGGCTAACAGATATAGGAAAAGCAGAGACACAGAAAGGATAATACAGTTATCTGAGTTAAAATATTGAAAACGTTGGTGATGAAAGTCAAATAATAGCAGACATTCAAAGTTCAATGTCTCCAAAGCTCCAGACAGAAGAATGGAGGACCACACAATGCAAATACAAGTCTTCAGTGCAACAATGTTTTCACGCTGATGATCACCACAGTTCCAGAAATGCTAAAAATTAGTTGATGGTCCCATGAATACCACAGCACAAATACAGAACACAGTGTACACCAGTGCAAAATAATCATAAATAACTCTAAATGCAATCAGAGTCCTAAAGCAAAAATGAAGTTTAAAACATTGTGCAATATACCCAATAGCCAAAATCACAGTTTATTTAGAAAGCAATCTGCATGCAGTCCTATTTGCACAATTATATGTGGTTGGGGGGGGGGTGCAATTTATTTTACATAATTTCTATCTATATGTCTACCTGTCTATCTATCTATCTATCTATCTATCTATCTATCTATCTATCTATCTATCTATCTCTCTATCTCTCTTTGTATCTGTTTATCTGCATATCTATTTAACTTCCTAATTATTATTCTGAATGCTTTAATGTACTGACCAATAACAATGTCCTATCAGTAATAAACTATTTTTTGTATTTCTGTATAAAAAGTAAAATTTTGTTATGTAATAGCTTGAGACATACAGTAATCTTCTACAAATCCATATTGGTATTGGACTATATCAATAAATACACAATTGTTTATTATGAACTAAAGTGTCAATAATGCTCAGAGAAATTATATAAGAAATTTTTAAAAATGGATTAGCTGTTTGACTCAAAATATCATCACTATGAATTATGTCCAAATATTTATTTCCTCTGTATTGTATTATCTAACACTTAGTCCTTGTCAATGTGCCTGGTTACTCTGATAATTTGCTATCCATGTCTCTGGGTAAAGTTGCTGGTAACACTAGAAGGGTGACTAGTAGTTAATTTAACAAAAGAAAACAGTGGGGTAAGAAGAGATATTTATTTTATAACAATGTATGCCCATTTTATAGAAGGGATAAGCAGAATTTTAAGGATGCATCGGTACAATATTAATAGTGATGATATTTTGAATAAAACAGTTTTATGCTCAGGATAATTAATTCAAAAACTTTCCCTGGTGAAGATGGTCATGATGGAGGTTTATTTCAGTGTAAAAGTTGATCCACCTGTGAATATAGGGACATTGTAAAACTGCGAGTTTAATGAATATAAGTTTAAAGTCCTCGACTCTAAGAATTATTTGTAGACAGTATTGGCCATAATTCTGATGAAGTTCATTGATAAACATTTTACAAATGAAAGCACTCAATTTCTTGTATGTACTTAGTGATTGCTTATTAAAGGTAAATTATTATTTTATTCAGAATGTTTCTTTCATTTTTCTTAAGGTTTTTGAAGTGTATTTAGTCACAGAATTACTGACAGTTGGATAGTTTATTAGTTTTTATTTGTAGACAGTAACTTATGTGCTATATTTTCCATGCAAATATTTTTACATTGGACAAACATTGAGGCAGGTTTTAATGAGATTTCAGTAGAGATACTAAAATGGAGCAAATATTAATCACTAGCTAGGCACTTTAGAAATATCACAGTGAAAAGCATAAGGAGTTAAGGTTTTTTTTTCTTATGCATTATCTTGATAATAGTTCATTTGAATGTTTCACAAATGTTATTAAGGAAGAAAGCATGGATTATTCTGTTTTTGAAAAATGTATCCAGAGAGTATGAATCAAGAATTAAATACTAAATACGCACTCTGTGTGTGTGTGTGTGTGTGTGTGTGTGTGTGTGTGTGTGTGTGTGTGTGTGTGTGTGTGTGTGTGTGTGTGTCTCTGCATGCATGTAGAATAATTGGCTGTTGCTCAATGTAGGATTAATTTCTGTCTTACACCCACTGAATACTATGATAGGCTCTATCTATCCTATAACCCTGCCCTGAAAAAGTAGTTAATGTAGAATAAATTAATAATTCATGAAAATAAAAAGACCAGTGCATTTGACAAAACAAGCACATTCTAGTCCTCTTAAATTATACTATATATACTAATAGTTATTGTTTTGGTTTCCTTTATGCATACATACTATGTTTTAATATCTGATAGGTTGCTCATTTGGTGTATAACAGCATGTTCTTGACGGTTTATAAAAGCATTATTCTGCTAGCTCCATGAAGAAAACATAACAGTTTGACCCTAAAGGTGATTATAACCAGTGCCTCTATAAGCTTTGGTAAATGTGTAGGTCATAAATTGCCAGATAAAAGTAGAACTGACAACCATGAATGCTAACTACTACTCATGCACGTTACAGCATATGAAGATACTGCACATCTAAAGCTAACATTGTTCTCTGCTTAATATAACTCAGATGGTTAAAGCAATGAAGTGGAAACGAACCATGAAAAGGCAAACAGTTGCAAGCAAAAGCACTGAGAAAAAGGTCATCACAAAGAGCTCTGACTACAAAGTGATTTTTTTGAAGAATAGCCTTATCCAACATATCCCATAATGCCAAGCAACATGGCTAATATATGTTGCTCTGCATAAAATGCATGTCACATTCATTAGGGATCATCACTGTTGCATAGATGACTCTAACCCAGTAAACAACAGTCTCTATGCTATACAGCATATATGTTCGTAGATTACTACTAAATTAACTATCCTTGTGGGCAATTTTAAGCCTAGCTATTTAGGCCATGTGGGGATCAAACCCTGCACCTTGTGTCTGTGAAATAAACACCTTAACCATTATGCCAACCTCCAACTTAAAACAAAATGACTAAAACCTTATATGGGAAGGCTTACTAAAAGTAAGCTTCAAATGAAGAAAAACACATGTGTGCCAAAGCTGTAGCACTGAGAACAGGATCATGACAAAGGGCATTGCCTAACTAGATTCTAAAGAAATTTATTATACATATCCCATAATGTAAAGTATAAAAAGTAATATATGCAGCTCTCTCTCTCTATATATATATATATCTATCTAACTATATCTATATATATCTATATATATATATATATATATATATATATATATATATATCTATATATATCTATATATATATATATATATATATATATATATATATATATATATATATATATATATATATATATATATATATATATAGATGGCGCAGTGGTGTAGCAGAAGTGTTGTCACCTTACAGCAAGAGGTTCTCTGGTTTGATTCTCGGCTGGAGTGCCTTCTGTGCAGAGTCTGCGTGTCCTCCCTACATTCATTGCATCTGGAGTGTTTCTCCCTGGGCCTCCACTGAAAATTGGCTTCGTTCCAAGTCAGACTTCCCCAGTTAACAAATGTTAAATAAAAATAAACATTGCTTTAAGATTCTTTTTCTTTGTTCCTTATTTGAAATTTACTTTTAATATATGCCTTCCCTGCAGTGGCTACTAAGTGTCATCTGCTTTACAGCATAAATGGGGTGAAAACTCAGTTAAGATAGACAGACAAAGAGTACAGATGCAGTGCATGATGCAGGTGAATTATAAACTGTAGACTTGAATAATTAAAACTTCAGTCTTAGATGGATTTAAATGTAACAATCAGTAGTCCATTACAGGAGTCCAGCAAAATATGCTTTCGGTGCATCAACAGCACGACCAGAAGATGGGTAAATAAGATAGTTTCATCAGCATAACTGTGACAATTTTTAACATGTTGCCAAATAATCTCACTTAAGGGAGCAGAGAAACAATAAAGAGCAAAGCTTCAAAAACAGGTCCCTCAGAAACTTCAGGAGGTGGCTGTTTTTTTTCAGAAAAGTCCAGAAAACACCCTCTGAAATCTTCCTGCTGAATAGGTATGAAACTAAACCAGGATAAGTTAGGACTTGCTCATCTAGTCCACAAAATATCAACAAATTATACAGATGGTTCTCATGATTCAGAGGTATTCATGCTAGCCAGCTGATCCCAGTAACACAGAAAAAAGTAACAATGAATCAGTAATGTAGAGATAAAAAAACAGCGCAAATACCCTTTGTTTTTGCAGTGAAGTGCAGAAAATAAATCTAAGGGAAGAGTACTGTAATTTTAAAGTGTTTGCCCTTACCTTGTGGTTGTGTGCTACTGTAGTGTTTTCATATTTAAGTAAGAAGGTGTGAAGGGAAAAGTCCCCACATGGTTGTGTAGGAGGGGATTCCCATATATACTGTTTTGCTTTCTCTTAAGGTTTTTCTGTGTTTGTAGCTTTCTACATTATTGATTCAACTTTAGTGGCCTATTTGTGGCTCAGTGGGTCAGTTCTCAGAATTAATGCAAAAGAAAAACACTAAGGAGTAGGACATAACAGGGTTTATATTCTTGCACCCTAAGGAAATCGTCCATTACTCCAGTGATATGATGCTTTTTTAAACCAGGCTGAAGTGGATCAAATAAACAATGAATAATCAAATGCTCTTCCAATTATGTAGCAAGTGCATTTTGTAAAATCTTTCTCAGGAAAGTAGGATAAGAGATAGCACCATTGGCTGTCAAAGACAGGTGGATCAAGACTTTGCTTTTTAAGGACTACTATGATTAGTGAAATCTTTAAGACCGCATAGAACTCATCATCAGAGAGAAAATACACAACTGCCTTACACTTATTTGAGCTTAGAACCTCAAGAGCAATAATGAAAACCAAAGGTTTCACTAATCACTTTTAAAAGATTACTGTAATAAATAAAAAATGAAACTTAACCTAGCACTAGCCAGGTAATTCAACATTATTAGTCATTTCCTGATATCAGAACAAATCTGGTTTGCTTAATATAAAGAAGTTGAAACTTTATCAGGAATAAGTTATCTAGTTGTGAACATTCCTTTACGGGGGGGGGGGTCCTTTGAGCATGTAGACAGTCTGAGCTACACAATCTCTCAATAGTACAAAATAACTCTTATTGTCAGTTTACAGCATTTGAGAGATCACTAGACAAAATAAAAATTATTCTTACAAGTAATCTCTGATATGTTTGGTAATGGTCTATAACTTTAACTCCATGGTAAGGGACCATAAGTTTAAGTCCATCATCTATGAGATGGCAAGTCATCCAGTGACTCTGTAGTCTATGAACTTCCCTCTTCATTTTAAACAAAATGCGATATAACCATTTAGGATTGTTTTTCAGTGGAATTCGTTAAACACGCTCAGGTACCAGGTAAGAAAAGGGTCTCACTTAAAGCCAGACTGTCATGTGACGTAACCTAGGTCTTAAATTCGTATGAATTTCCACTCATTAAATAAAAAAAAAGAATCAAATGTCAGACAAAAAGGTGGAACTTCAGGAGGCGCAATGTCAAAAAAATTCCAGATGGTGGTAAGACCATGAAAATGGCTCCCCTAATAACTATGTAATAATAAACCTGAAAGAAAAAGAAAAACAAGAAGGTGTCCCTTGATATGTGATGGGATAGTAACAACTACAGTAAACCTCAAGCAAGTTCATTACTTGAAGAAATTCTGAAGCAACATTATTAGATCTGTCATTAACTCAGATAATAAAAAAATTCCTGAATATTGCCACTTTATGTCATTCCACCATTAAATCAGCAGAAGTTGACAAATTCGTGCCAAACTGTTTTCCAATTCCCTGGTAGACAGTAAACCAGGGGAATCTAGAACACTTGCCAGCAGCCAGAAAGCATTCAAAGGACATTTTATCTCCAGGAAGGAACTGACAAACCTCAAATCTAATTATATAACAGATAACTACTCTGTCTCCTAAAAGAGCCTCTCTAGGGCAGTGAGTCACAGAAAAGTCTGTAGTATCTTCTAAATAAGGACAGCAAATCATACATAAAGAAAATAATAAATAGTAACAAAAATAAAAAATGGTAAGAGGAGAGTTATTGGATTCCTATGAAACAGACATGCTGATCTCCTTCCAAGACTATTTTATTTTTATTTTATTCTTTTATTCACCAGGAAATTCCATTAAGCAAAACTACCTCTTTCCAGGCTTAAATCAGGCACATTGTCTGGTTAGGTGACTTGAACAAAGTCACAGAAGGCAAATGATGAATGAAGAATTCAAATTTAGGACTATGGGATGAAGCACATTGCAAGGTTGTAGCCTTAATCCTTCACATTAAATTGCCAGATTAAAAAAAAAAAACTTGCATCTTTAATGTTAGCATTTCATATACAATGTAAGATTAAGAATGTGTCTCTGGTCCCTCCTCCATCTGCAGTTGAATAAGTGGTACAAATGAAACTTATATCTATTTAACATTTGTTTACTGGGAAAGTCCGACTTGGAACAAAACCAATTTTCAGCAGAGGCCCAGGGAGAGAGTACCCGGAGAAAACCCACATGAATGCAGGGAGGACATGAAGGCTGCACACAGAAAGCAGAGAACCTCTTGCTGTGAGGCAATAATGCTACTGCTGCACCACTACGCCAACCAACAGAAGATATTTTTCTGTCTTCTTGAACAAGAATGTGAATTTCCCTCAGTACAATGACATGTTTATGAACAGTAACTGATAGGCACTTGTGTAAGATAGTTGAGGAAGTTTCAGAACAACACCAAGCACTTTAAGGAGAAAAAGTGCTGATATTGATTTCTAATGCTTAGATTTTAAGTTCAAGTTATTTTATAACCTGAATCTAGGCACTGTACAGTTCAAAGAATAGCAAACATTAAACAACAAATCAATAATAGGTTCCCCTCCTCCCATACCCCTAAATAGTTGTTTTCTTTTTTCTCTTTCTGGTCTTATTTAAAAAATTCTAATTCTTAAGCAGAGGTTAAACAAGCATAAACACTCAGTTATAAGTAGTGAATAGACTGTTTGTTTACTATATTACTGGCCCTGACCTGGGGCATGGTAGTGTAGCTGATAGGTTATTGTTTCTGCTACCTGGTCTGCCTCATGGTTCAACCCACTCTGCTTGAGCTCTCGCCACTTCCCTACCCTCTCCCCAATTCCTACCCACCCCAACTACTTCTACACTCATATTTCTTAGTTACAACCACAAAGAACCAGTGCATCGAGGTAGCAGTACACCAATGAATATCCAAACGAATCAAAAGGCTTTATTGTAAAAGGCAATAACGAAGGCAAAATCCAATATAACAAACATTTTCGTCCACACTGAGACTTCTTCAGATACAATAAAAGCATGATTTCTAGAGGGTTTTACACAAAACTGTGTCTTCAATCATTCAATTAAGTTTCATTAATAGGTCTGTTTAAAGAAACAAAACCCTGATAAATTGTGTATAAAAGTACTGAAAAGGCTGTATCTTCATATACAAAACCCCAGGACATTGAGCAAACTTAATGAATGCATATATACATAAATGTTATAATATTAAAAACCACAAGATATGAAATATAAAATATAAATTGTTGCATGTGCTCTAAATCTATTAAACTTCACTAAAAAATAAATGTAAATGTTAAAAAGTGTGTCATATAAAAAACTTATTCTATAATCCATTTAAATACTGCAGGCTTTTAATTTTAAAAAAGGTTTAATAGATGTGTATTCATTTAAGCCTGGTTCTCTGTAGGATTCCAATAGAATCTGCCAGGAAGTCTCTCTGTGCTCTAGTCTAATTTCCCAAGGTCCACCCCTGTGATCCTTGGCTACTGTTTCCAAAACAAAAAACTGAAATTTAGCTGTAGTGCATGTAACAAGATGTTTGTAAAGAGCATTCTTGGTATTGTGTTTTTGCATCTCATATATATGCTCATAAATCCTTCTTTTCAGTGTACGTTCTGTTTTGCCCACGTAGAAAGCAGGGCATACCAAACAAATAGCCAAATAGACCACCCCATGACTGTTGCAATTAGAAAACCTGGTGGACCTAATGGGTATATTTCTAGCTGCAAGAAAAAGTTCTTCCTTGTGCGCCACATACTGACATTGTGTGCAAGAACCGCATCTATAAGTGCCTGGACGTTTGTTAGAATTATTGTGTGACTGAGAATGTAGTTCCAACAAGTTTTTTATGTTTCTGCCCCTTTTGAATACTGTCCTCACATTCGTATTACTAAGATGTTCCAGGTCTGTAATTTCTGTAAAGTTGTCCCATTCCGTTTTTATGATATTTCTAATGGTTCCTGAGTTAGCACTATACTCAGTTATGAAGGCTTTATTGAAGTCAAATTTAGGTACAGTGATGTCATAGGTACTAGACGTGTCCCCTGAACCCAAAATAGGCCTATACCTTCCATTTCTGCCTATATCGACTTCATCCCTGACATGACGAATAAAGTCATGTGGGTAGCCCCTTTCTTGAAACATCTGAAATAATTTGTGACATTCTGTCTTATAGTCATCTTCCTCCGATGTCATACGGGATATTCTGACTAGTTGTCCCTTAACTATGCCTCTCTTTTGGTATGATGGATGACTGCTATTGAAATGAGTATAACTATTAGAGAAGGTGGGCTTCCTGTAGATATTAGATCTAAATGTACCTGATTCTATACTAAGTAGAACATCTAGGTATTCCACCTTTCCTTCCTGTATTTGATGGGTAAAAGTCAAAAAAGAGGTAGTGGAAGCCAGGTAATCCATAAAAGTTTGATAGTATGATCAGGACCTGTCCAAAAAATGCAGATGTCGTCCAAGAATCTAAAGTATGCCACCCAGTTATCCTTAAAGTCACAGTTGAATACATATTTATGTTCCCAAACTGATAAAATGATATCAGCATATGTAGGGGCATAATTTGGCCCCCATAGCAACCCCAGTGGTCTGTTTGTAATATTCTCCTGAAAAATATAGGAAATTGTTTTTTAAAACTAGTTCCATAAGTTCCAGGATCAAAAAGACTTTGTTTGCATTAGCCTTGGGACAAGATGTTAAGGCTTCTTCCAACCATGTTAGTCCAATGTCGTGTGGTATAACAGAAAACAAACCCACTACTACTACTACTACCATAAAACGACTATACCTCAAACTAAACCTAGCTCTAATGCAGCTGACGCTCTACCATCAGAATATCTAAAACTTACTACTAAAGCTATTGCTTATCCTATTAGCATACTTATAAATAGATCCATCCTCAAATCCTACATTCCCAAAACTTGGAAAATGACATTTATCCTACCCCTTTACAAAGGCAGCAACTCCACAGATCTCTCCAATTACCACCCTATTGCCATTCTTTCTCCCATTTCCAAAATCCTTGAGAAATGTATACAACCACTTCTTCCAAAGGCATGGATCTGGAGCATTTCGCCCCGGGCCTCCACTGAAAATATCCTCTGTTCTAGTCGGACTTTTCCAGTCAAAGAATGTTAATAAAAATAAAACAACTAAAGTTCAGCTTCTTGACTTTTTCACTCATAATCAAATTCTATCACCTACACAGCATGGCTTTAGACCAGGTGACAGCACTATGACTGCTTTGATTTCTTTCATGGATATAGGCAACAAAGTTAGAGACTCTGGTTAAACTGGGTCCTCACTATTTCCAGACCTTTCAAAAGCTTTTGATACTGTTTCTCATCCACTTCTTCTAAACCATCTCTTTAAAACTGGACTCTCCTCCTCTTCACTCAGTTAGTTCACAAGCTATCTATCCAACAGACCATGAGCAGTTAGATGGAACTCCTCCCTCTCTTATCTCCACAATCTCGCCAGTGTTCTCCAGGGCTCTGTACTAGGGCTCCACTTATTTAGCATCTTTAACAATAATTTACACTCCTCACTCAATCAGGGCTCTTCTATTCAATACGCAGATGATTCGACTATCATCTGTTCTGCCAACTCCATACCCGACCTCCAGCATACTACACAACTCACCTTCACCTCCAGAGAAAATTGGCTTAATAAAAATCATCTATTACTCAACCCAAACAAAACCAAGCGAATTCAATTCACTCCTAAGGAAAAAAAACATAAACAAAAAACAGTTTACTATACTCTCTCAGAGCAAAACAGCAACTGAAGTAGTATCCTACACTAAATTACAAGGGGCAATAATAGATGAGCACCTACAATTTGACCCGCATATTCAGCACAACATAAAAAAAAAATCACCCAAAACTTGGCATTCTGTATAGACATAAATACTTTCTTGTCTTTTCTAGCCAAAAACCCTTGCCATCACATATCTACTACCCTCTCTAATATATAGAGCTCCATTAATTACTAATTTACTATCCACCCTACAATTAAAACCCAAAATATGTCGCTAGGTTTGCTATCAATGTCTCATATTCCACCCACCATTGTATAGCATTACACTCTCTTAACTGGCTGAACTACTACATTGTCTTTCCTACATACAATTAACAACTGTACACAAAGTAGTATACAAACCTTCTGAATGTCCCATTCTCTCCTCACTACTCAATAACTACCTACCCACCCAAAAGGTCTCTTAGATCTGAAAATCAACATCTTATACAGGTACCTAAACCTAACTTACCTACAGGAAAACTTCTATACCCTTGCTTGGAAGCCAAAACCTAGAATTCTCTTCCTTTAACACTTAGATCTAACCTAAACCTTGCAGCTTTTAAAACTTCCTTACATTCTTAATTTTCTTCCATATGAAGCTGCAATTGTACCTTACCCCAAACTTTTAAGTCCTGACCATTTCTATTTCCATAGCTCCTCTCGCATTCTTATACTTTATACTTAGTCTGTTTCTTCTTTTACTTTATATGCACCATATTCCCATAACATTTCCTGCAACAGCCCTACCATCTTATTCTAAAGCTTCATCGATATTTTATTATGTAATATTAGCTAGTAACAATTGCACAAAATGACATACTTGTACTTTTGTCTAATATTCATCTCTATATAATATTGTCTTGGAGTTAACTTGCTTATTATTGTAGTTACTAAGTATATTTAACTAATTGTTCATGTTTGTTATATTTACTTGTATTCTATGGAACTTTTCTCATGGGCATCCACTGAAAATGGGCTCTTAAAGACCAGTGGACTATCCGGGTAAACAAATGGCTATAAATAAATAAATAAACATAAAAATAATACATTCATCAATAAGCAACATCAAAGAAATATGATTTAAGAGCACTCTTAAAGCCTGCAATGGTAGATATTTTCCAAAGAAAACCAGAAGGATGATTCCATGGAACAGGACATTGGTAGCTAAATGAATGACAACTAGAAGAGTCAAAGTTATATGTTGGTATTACCAGAAGATTTTGTGATCTGAAACAAAATGAGCAGGGAGAATTATAAATGTGTAAAAGGTCCTTCAAATAAGGTAGACCAAGACAGTGGAGTGAAAGGTACACCATAGTGAGGATCTTATACATTATGCAATATCTTAAACGAAGTCAGTGTAAACTCTGCAGGACTGAAGTAATATGATGTTTTGGAACATCAGAAGGTAAATGTGCAGTAGAGTTTTGCACAAGTTATAAACATGCAATCTCAGACTTGGGAAGACCAACAAATAAAGCACTACAACAGTCCAAGCAAGAAGATATCAAACAGGAGGAATACACTGCTTGATCAAGGAAATGTTCTGAAAATGGAAACAAGATGATGCTCAAGCATCAGGGACATCCAAACATAAATGCAAGCAAACTCCACCCCCCAACACAACCCAAATGACACATAGCCCATAAACTCAGTGTGTCACTCAACCACAGCCCATAAGGCATAACAACGTACCCAACACTCTAGTCATAGGTGACTCTATAGTCAGGCACACTGATGTTCCACTCACTAGACTATACAAGGAGAAAGTTACTGTCAGCTGCCTGTCAGGTGCCAGGATCCGCCACATAATGCATGCACTCAGGTCACTCCACAATAAGTACAAATATGACACTGTCATTGTCCATGTTGGTGTGAATGACCTGAGACATACCTCCCTGGACTACATGAAAAGAGACATGGAGGAGCTCTCCGATCTTGTATCCCAGGCAGGTATGACCCTAACCCTGAGTAGCATCCTGCCATCACCCAGAATGATATCACAGTACAAGGACAAAAGGATTGACTTCAACAATTGGCTAAGCTTCTGGTGTCATTCTAAGGGGATTCAGTATTTGTCTGCCTGGGACGACATGACTGACAGTCCACGATGCTTTGCCAGAGATGGCCTGCACCTGTCGCCCTTAGGATTCCGGATACTGGCTACGACTCTTGCAACCCCTATAGTGGCTTTTTTAAGGCAAGGTTCAAATGACGAATTCACCACCGTAACAGGTACAAGCAAGCAAAATCTGAGGGTAATGCTACTCAATGCTAGAAGTCTAAACCTCAAAATGCACTCACTCGACGCACTCCTTAAAATGGAGAACATTGACATCTGTGCAGTGACAGAGACCTGGTTCAAAGCTCCAGAGAACACCCCTGCATTACCAGGTTTCAATTCATACCACACCTTTCAACCACCTAACCCAGAAAGAAGCACTAAAGGCGGAGGCATGTCCATATTCATTAAGGATATCCACACCTCCAGGCTAGTTGCACAGCATAATGCATCCGAGATTATCCAAGTGCAACTAACTCTGGGCAAGACCGCAATCCAAATTGTAGCTTGCTACAGATCCCCCACCATGCCCCAGGATTCACACTTCTCATTTCTTGATACACTGGAAAGTATTAGGGTACAACCCAACACCCTAATAATGGGCGATTTCAACTACCCCACCATTAACTGGGAAAACTACTCATGTACCAACTCTTTTGCTCAACATTTTCTAGAATTCATAAATTCCAATGCCTTGGATCAACTTATTCAGACCCCCACCAGGGGCAGCAATATCCTAGACCTGGTCATTACCAACATGGGAAACCGGTGTTCCACACCAGAGGTCAATTCCTCATTGGTCAGATCCGACCACAAGCTAATCAGCCTAGACATCCACATCCCACCCCCAGCCCCAATTAGGGAAACCATCGTAAAAAACTTCTCAAAAGCCAACTTCACACTTCTTAAGACAGAAGTGGCAAACTTTATGACACCCATGCAGACGGACAATAGAGGTATGACTGCCGAATCCTACACAAATGCACTTTATAAGCACTTACACGAGTGTATGGATCATGCTATCCCTAATAGAACCAAGATGTTATCCTCTAAAAAAAGGAAGCAAATCTGGTGGACCTCTGCCATAAACAAACTCTACAACAGACGAAAGAAACTGTTGCAAAAAAGAGTAAAATCCCATGACTGGAGGAACTCCCTGGTCAATCTCAGTAAGAAGCTGAGATCCCTCATAAAATCCTCCAAAGCTAGTTACAAAAACAAAATTGCCACTGACTCTAAAGACAACCACAAAGCATTCTATAGCTATGTCAAGAATCTAAATGGGAACACTCAGATCTGCTCTGAGTTACAGCATAATGGCACTAAATATACAGAACCAACTGATATTGCCAACATCCTAGCAGATAGGTTCAGTGCTAACTTTACCCCCCTCTCACCCCCTAGAGGGCCCATCTCTATACCTGAAGAATGCAAAGTTCCTATAATCACAGCTGCACAGGTAAAAAACACACTCTCCAAAGCCAAGAACACAGCATCCATGGGACCTGACAATATCCCAGGCTGCGTTCTACACGAACTACAGAATGAACTGGCACCCTACCTAAGTACCATTTTCAATCATAGCTTCACCTCAGGCTTTGTACCCACTGAATGGCGCACCGCGACAGTTATCCCACTCCACTAAGGGGGAGCCACGACGGACCCCGGGAACTACTGCCCTATTAGCCTGATGAGCCTGGTCTGCAAGGCCATGGAACGTATCATCATGGAACTCATAAACAAAGACATTGGTAATCTCCAAACTCTGGACCCTACACAGTTTGGATTTGTAAAAGGCAGATCATGTCTCCTAAACCTGATTGACTTCTTTGAAGCAGTCACCAAAGCCATAGATCAGGGTAAAATGGTTCACACAGCTTATCTAGATCTCGCCAAGGCTTTCAACACCATCCCCCACTCTGGAATTATAGATAAGCTCACTAAACTAGGTATAAACCCCTATCTCACAAGATGGGTTGCCAACTGACTCATGGACAGAACCCACACTGTGAAAGTAGCGGATTCCAAATCTGACATCAGACCAGTGACAAGTGGAGTACCACAGGGTTCAGTCCTGGGTCCTCTCCTGTTTGGTATCTACTTCTCTGAAGTGCAGGCCAACACAGAAGGTCTTTGGCTAACAAAGTTTGCAGATGACTGCAAACTAGGAGCCATAATTGAAACTCCTAACGATGTGGACAAACTACAAAAGGGCCTCAATGAGACAGATACCTGGTGTCAAAGCCATGGCCTGAAGCTCAATGCCAAAAAGTGTATTGTCATCCCCTTTGGTAAAAACTCTGTACCCATGAACTACCACATAGCTGGTAGTCTACTTAATGCCGAAAATGTGATAAGAGACCTTGGGACACAGGTGGACAGTAGTCTCTCCTTTGATAATCACATCGCCACAGTGGTCAGGAAATCCTTCTACGTGGCTCATCTCATCACAAAAGGATTCTCATCCAGAAAAAAGAGGTCATTGTTCCCCTCTACTCATCACTCATTAGACCCATTATAGAGTCACGCCCCTTTTGGTATGTACCTCACAAGACATCTACAACAACTGGAAAGACCACAGAAATACCTCACAAAGAGGATTACTGGCCTCAAACATATGCCCTATGCAGACCGTCTCAAAAAACTACAGCTTTACTCCATCACATATCGCCTACTCAGGGGCGATCTCTGCCTAACATACAAAGCTATGTCAAACCCAGAGCTGTTGGACATGCTCCACTTAAAGAAATCCCAATCCCTCCGAGCTACACGCTCTAGGGACCTTAACCTTGTCACTACAATAAACAGAGCATGCTGGAGGGATAGATTCCTGTCCCAGAGACTTCCCATACTCTGGAACAGACTACCTATCTATGTCAAACAGAGCTCCTCATTAGCACTCTTCAAAAAAAATCTTGATGATTGGATGGGAAATGGGAAATTCACCCCAGGAATCACTTCTGTGGCTCTGCTCGACAGGGGCACAGGAAAATAATTTTCTTGGGTGGCGAAAGCCAGGGTACATTTTTTGGCTAGGCTTGTATGGGCCCTAGGGCCGATAGCCTAGTACCTACCTATGAACCTATGAACCTAACAACAACTGAAATATGGTTCTTAAAAGTCAGCTGGTCATCAAAAATCACACCAAGATTGTGCACCTTAGTTACAAAACACAGTCTGCCATCATGATATTGAATATCAGGTAACAAAACCAAAAGGGGAAGAGCTGCTCAGAGGAGCATGAATCATTATTGCTACCATTTTAGAGGTGTTGACATTAAGCCAAAGTTCACTTGTAAAGATTGCACAAATTGTTTGAGAGGAAATATGCTCATCTAAACATCTTTAGGACAAAAGATAGAGACAAATGAATATATGATTAAAATGAAGCAGTTCTTATTTCAAGAAGGATCTTCTGTAAAGGGGAGATTGCCTAAGTAATAATAGGGATAAGTCATAAATAGCTTATTTTGCATTGATTTTTTCTATATTGAAGGCTAGAATTCCTACAAGATTGCTCTCAAAGGCTTGAATCTTGTTAGCTAAAAAAAAAAAAAAAAAAAAGTACCTGTTTTTGCATGAGGTCAAGCCCCCCTGTACCTCCTGTGCTTATATATTCCAACTCTGAGATTGTACCACATTAGGGAAAGGATCAATACCCAAATCACTACTATGCCACAATCTCACTCAGTTAGATTCCGGCAAAAAGAAACATTTATTTATTTATTTGTCTTTGTTGACCATGAAAGTCTGACTGGGCAGAACCCATTTTCAGAGGAAACCCAGGGAGAAAAGCTCTGTCACAGTACATCTATATTGACAAATGAATTTCAGGCAGTTCACAAAAAAACATTATATTTCTCATAAAAAAGCAAACATGATTACAAGACAGGTATATACAGTAAAGTATTTACATCGACAGTTATAAGTCTTTACAGTTCTTGTAGCTCTAAAATCTTGCAGGAAGTAAACGGATTGATACTGTAGAAGGGAAAACATTATGGTAAATAACTTTAGTGTTTATACATTCCAGTAAAGAAAGGTTTACAAGGAGTTCAAGCTAAGTAATGAAGTAAGTTATAAAATTGTATAGGAAGGGAGATTTTTGTATTGTATAGTTTTGTTAAGAATTCAAGAAATATAGTGAAGTAAGTTATAAAATTATATGGGGGTGGGGGGATATTAGTAGTGTATAGGAAGACAGTGGAAATAACATGAGAGCATGGTATAAGATTGCTTCTATTTAGGCTGCCTGTTCCAAACTGGTGTATCTAGAAGGTTTATAACTTAGGTATATGGGGGATGCATGATGGTAGAGTGATGGATGAGGGCAGTTTGAAAAAGCAAAAGATGAGAAGTGTTGTTTAAGACGCAGATGAAAAGGGATGTATTCATTCAAGTGCAGGTTGAAAAGTTGTTAGGGCTATAATGATTCAAGTACAGGAAGACAAAAAAAATAGAAATGTTTCCTTTTGCTGACTTGAGCATACAAGATTTGAGCATTTGCACTCAATCTTGTAAGTTTCAAGCATCTGGGATTTCAAGCTTTTTGGGTACAACTCATTACTTATGTGTAAATGCCATTGTTCTGTCCATCGAGCCTTTGTTTCTGTAGCCTGATTTAGTGATTTGTTAAATATTATTAGTATGAGGATTTATATGTTTTAGCTTAGCTTTGAATTCTTGGATACATTTCATATGAACCAAGTAATGTGTTCTTTAAACTCTTGAATTCTTCCTGTAAGCACCGATCATCCACAATTAATGTATAACACATTTCTCTGCCTAATGCTCTCCTCTACTATTTTTTCACTTAAACATCTTCAGCATTAGAATAATCCCTTGCCACCACTTTCAATTAATGTTAGAATACACATTCCCAAATATATATCTATATACCTATATCTACCTGTCTATCTATCACTAGAGTGATCTATTTCTATATCTTATTTATATATCTATATCTATCTGTCTATTTATTTATCACTACAGCTGTCTATATCTATATCTATCTATATATAGATAGATATAGATATGTGTGTGTGTATGTATATATATATATATATATATATATATATATATATATGTACATACATATATAAAGGTCTACTTCTAGTTATCGAATTTACACTTCTCTAAATTGGAAATTGCAGACTCCACTTCAACGAAACTCCATTAAACTGAAACCACGGACTACTGAACTTCTTTCCCTGGAAACAAACCACTTGGCCACCAGGGAAAATAACTCAATGGAAAGAAAGTAAACCCACCCAAGTGTGGGGCTTTGCCCCCACACTCCCGCTAACTAAATATACCAACTCCAAGATTGCACTACACTGGGGAAAAGGGCAGAGTTCACCCTTGTGGCCAAGTGATTAATTTCCCAGGGAAAGAAGTTCAGTAGTCCGTGGTTTTGGTTTAATGGATTTTAATTGAAGTGGTGTTGGCAATTTCCGATTCAGAGAAGTATAAATTCGGTAAGTAGATAGAAGTAGAAGAAGTAGTATACATATATATATATATAATGTGTGTGTGTGTGTGTGTGTGTGTGTGTGTGTGTGTATATATATGTATGTGTATATATATATATATATATATATATATATATATATATATATATATATATATATATATATATATATATATATATATATATATATATATACAGCTCCCCTGGCTCATTGAAGATGTGATGACAAGATTTTGAACCAATGAATGTGCTTGCTTGCCTATTTAAATGCATAGGAAACACACAGTTTTTTGATTCTGATGAAGTTTCCTGTTTTGAAGATGAAAGCGCTGAATCTTCCTGTTTTGGAATAAAGAGTGGAACTATTTCTGGTGTTTAGTTATTGTGGAGAGACAGCCTTTATTGGTACCTGCAACTGAAGACTTTGGTTCTATTAGCCCTTGCCAAACTCCAACCTGGTATTTAATAGTTTCTTCCCAATTACCCTATGCACTATGGTTTCTTCCCAATTACCCTATTACCCTATTTTTCCTTTCCTCTCTTCTAATTTCTCTCTTTCTTCCCCCTATTTCCCTCTTTAATTCCTCTGTCTTTCTTACTTCTACTCTCACCTTTTTCCTTCTCCGTTTCTTTCTTCCCTCTTCAAACACTCATACTTAATATTTTAATATATTGTCTCTTGTAAATACTTGTATATATCCTTGTTTTATAGTGTGTTTATTTACTTTGAACTGGTGTACATATATATATATTACTGGTTTTATCATTTCAACTTTATGTAATTTACTTCTCATCTATTGTACTTTTTCTAGTGCTATGTTTTGATTAAGTGATACTGTATCTGGAGCCTTTCTCCTTAGGTCTCCACTGAAAATGGGCCCATGGGTTAGTTGGACCAACCCGGTTAACAAATGTCAATAAATAAATAAATAAATAATTTTTATTATTTAGGCCATTGATTTTTTGTGAGAAAGCACTGTGGTCGTTCCAGTTGTGACAGTTGTTGTGAAAAGTGTTTGGGCACATACATACCAAAAGGGGCATTATACTCAAAGAATAGCCTAATGGGTGATGAGTACAGTAGAACAATTACCTCCCTGGACTAGGGCACAATACTTTTAGCTAGAAACTGTGAGATGAAATATTACTTCCTTACAACAGCAGATACATGATTATCAAATGACAGGTCATTGCCAATATAGGCTGCCAGATCTGTAATTATAGTATCAAATTTCAGGGGTCTGTTACAATGTGATAGTTACAAGAGGAGTCATGCTTCCAAAGAATACAGTTATACACTTCTTGGCATCTATTTTTAGTCCACGGTTCTGATCCTTGGAGGATCTTGCTGCCCTCTGAGTTTATGATGGCACCACATTTGCAGTTATCTGCAGACCTGGTCAGCCACAAACCCTTACCACTAGCTTTTTTTTTATTAAAACTTCTATTGCATCACAATTGATCAAACATAGTGAGATACAATAACACATAATAAACGTTGTAAACAACTAGGTAAAGGATAGACAAACTGTGCAAACATCCATATATTTTTGCCATCAACAATGGGTAACAAGAATTGTATACAGGAAAAAAAAAAAAGAGTGGGGGTGCCAAAAACCAACCACTTAACAAGCAATAATGAATGAGCCTGAACAAGAAAGAAAAAAACATGATTTTGAGATTTAGCAAAAGGATACCATAAATCTAATGAGCAGCATCACATTTCATGGGAGCCATGAAGACAACCCAAACTCCTGTGAATAGTGCTCACCTATTAAACAACTCTTAATAAAGCTCCAGTTCCATTATTACACCTTATATATCTGACTTGCCTCCTAATGAACTAGGGAATCTAACTCCAAAGTCCAAAGAGACAAAAGTAATGATATACTTGAGAGTGTGCTTGTACAGATACTACTGCACACTCAGAGATTGTAAGATGTTTCTCCACGCAATACTTCTGGCCACGCATTAACATCTGTATGATGCACACTCCCTCATGCCTTATTGCATACCTACCCCCTAAATCTCTAAAGTACCTATGTGCAACAAGTAAGCCATCTCTCTAAGACTAGTGTCCCTGGGTTCTTTCTTGCTTTCTTAGTATAATATTAACTTAGGGTTAGGTTGCTCATTTATATGTAGTTTGTCTGACAGCAGTTTGCTGACTTCATTTTGTTCACATTTTACTTGTGTGAATGCTGTGTTCTGTAAGATTTTTGTCTGTATGAATTTTACACTGAATAAAATGGCATTTGGTCTAATATGACTATTGTAGTACATCAACAAGGCAGTGATGTACCTCTCTACCTCTTAGTACAAAAAATCTGGACAAAGCCTAAAATAATGGTGGGACAAAGTCCGACAAACAGGGACAGATTTTAAATATTACTATTAGAAAGCTGCTAGAATAACAGTATTTGGGTTAGCATGTTCTGAAACTCAAATGTATGCCATTATTTTTGACTTCAGTCCTCAGTGTAATTTGCCAGAAAAAACACATATTTTATGAGGAACAGACCACAAATATGAGGCAAAAATTTGGACATTCTGTGAAAATCTGGAAAGTTGAGAGGTATGGGCAGTGATTTTAGAGTATACCTTTGGGTTGTGTTAAGTACATTGTTTTGTTTACCGTAATATTTAAAGTAAACTTTAGGGTTGTTGTTATTTCTAAGGCTAATTTATATGTGGTGCAACTATAGTGTAATGGTGTGTTTGTGAGTGTGTGTGTGTTGTGTGTTTGTGTGTGTGTGTGTGTGTTTGTGAGTGTGTGTGTGTTGTGTGTTTGTGTGTGTGTGTGTGTGTTCACATATGGCTAGCTTATTGTGTCCTTTCACTATTACTGAATAATTAACATTTATTATATAGGGAGTAGCGTATACCACATTTAGACTTGTTAGGTAACGTAGGCAATGTTACAAGAAATAGGCAGAGTAGGGCAGAGTCAATGAGCTCCTGGCAGTGGCATATTTATTCACTTAGCATTTAATCAATGTACAGCTTTTAAATAGGATAGTAGAGTTTATAACACGTCTCTGTAAAAATTTGTTTACATTACATGTCTCTGTGGCATTTACAGTTCCTCGGCTATAAATGTTTGACTGTTAGACTATGTTTGTTATTAATGTGCATTTTCATTTTTTTTATAATTGCTTAATTCTGCTGGGCTTTTACTTCTCTCAGAAAAACTCTATAAAACACAGTATAAGTAACAAAAAAGTGTTGGGGAGAGCAAGTATATATGCAAAAGGCTTCTCTATTAGGTCAAGGTGAAAGTCCTCAAGCTTCATTTGCCTGTTGAAAAAAAAAAACAATGAAAGATAGAACATTGTCGAACCCTGCTGTCCATAGGAAATCATTGCTGGTGCAATTTTTTAAGTGTGCTGCCAGTGATTATTTTCTTTTGGGAGATTCTTCCTTTCGTCAAGTTGTATGACCACAGAGTTGGCATATATAAGTTCAGGGATGTGGTCACTTGCCCCCCCTTGCATCAAAGGATTCAAGGCAGTTTGCCCCCAAAACACTTCAATTTAAATTTTTTGTTCTTTTGTGTTTTGTGCATTATTCTTCAGTATTTTGGAAAGTCGGCTTTGTTGAAGTTGGGAATTTATAGAAGAATAACATGCAAACTAAGAGTACAATTTTGAGCTGCCACAACTGCTAACAAGTATCAAAGTTATGTATTTGTTATAAATAGATAGCCTGTAGCCTGACCACTGACATCTGCTGCTCTTCACGGGCTTTGCACGCAATAAATAGGTGCACTGACCGCAACTGACATTGCAACTTCTGAGTGCTTCAGCATCTGACTAACGTGTATGTTTCAGAGTGTGTGTAAAACTGAATTGTACTTTATATGATGATATCCTCCATCACTGTTTCATAGTCCAAGATAATTATGCAACCCAGGTGGTAACAGTAAGAGCTATTGCTCATTAAATGCATGCATAACAACATATAACTATTGGCAATGCAGATGGAAATGGCAGCAACCTTTACTGAATTCAGTACAGTTTCATTTAGCAGTAAGGGTACAGCCTAGCATTAGTCAATATACTCAGCTGAGCACATATATTTTTTCTGTTCACCTCTTAGAAACAGTATCGCTCATAGAGATCAGAATGTATATATCTCTGAATCACCCACAGATACAGGTATAGTTAGGCATACCAATTAGAGTCTGGAAGTGGTCCAGTGGATTCAGCCTTTTACTCTGCATAACAAATAAAATAAATAAATAAGTAACATCTACAGCTTGTATTTGCACACAACATGCTTGTTAGAGCTAGAGATACTCCACTAAAAATAACCTTTTAAAGAATGCAGGTGGCAACAGATGAAATGATATGCATGTACATTTTTAACAGCTTTATTGAATTATCACTTAAGCAAACATTTATAGAAAAGAAAACAAACCATGTTAACATGTTTACAGTTACAAAAATTATACATCACATACATGCTTTTCTACAATTATCATCAATCCAACATTACATAAATTGTTCATTTCCTTCCTTCCCTTAAACCTTACTCCTCCTCCTAAACATTAATCTGCCTGTACTATTCCTACAATTTCCATTTTCTTCTATGCAGTTTGTTCCTACCCTTTCCTAAAGATACCACTTCCAGTTCTTTTATCTCTGTTACAATATTCACAACTTCAAATACAGTTAGTTTAAACTTTGATTTCCATTTTCTAGCAATTGCTTTTTTGGGATTCTCAAGAATTAAACTTAATAAAGCCTTACTATGTCTAGGCAATTCAGATCCTGTATCCCAACTCAAAAAATAATTTCCTTAACTACACCCATTTGCTCACTCAATATTTCTGACAAAGTATTCTGGAGGGAATTTTTAAAGTCTGCCAACTCATTACACATCAGAAATATATGTTCCCATTTGCTTCTTTCTTCCCCATCACACCTTTTGCCATCTACCTGAGGAAAAATTCTTTGGAATCTGCTTGGGTATAAAAATACATATGCAAACATTTCCAAACAAAAACCCTAAATCTTCTAGACTTTCTTGCATACTTGAGAGCCATAAATATGTTCTTCCATTGTTTCCTTGTGAATTGTTTACCTAATCTCTCTTCCCAATCTTTTCCAACCTCCTCCGATTGATTCCTATAGTTACCATGCAATATTTTACGTCATACTAATTATCCTTTTTTAACAGCAGCTTCTGTTCTAGATTCAACTAAAAACTCTATCAAAGCACATCTTTCACACAGGATTCCCTTATCCCTTTCTCTTTACCTATACTCTGATATTAGTCACTGGTAGGGAAGCCAGTCTCTAGCCTTCAGTCCAAGTGTCTTCTTGGTCTCTTTACATTCTATTACATTTCCCTCTTTAGTTATTTCCTCCCAATATCTTGATTCCTTTGCCAATTTTCTCCAGTAAATTCCAGCCCTTTCTTGCCTAGTCTTTGTACCCCTAATAGCAGTCATCCCTATCAGCATCTCATTTTTCCATTCTCACATTGGCTTAGTTCTTAGAATACTTTCTGCAACTTTATGAATATAAAATTCTGTATGGCTGTTGTTATTCTGCTTAAGGATCTGCGTCCAAAATCCCACTCTGTTCTTATTTCTTGAACTCCCCACCTGCTTCATCATCCTCCCTTTCCGCTTTGAATTATACTTCTCTGCTTGTGTTATATATATGAACCATAACTGCACAGCTCTAAAATATCCATTCAAATTAGAAAATCCTAAACCTCCTTGTTCTACTGGGAGGATCAACTTACTCCACTTGATCTATGCCCTCTTCCCCTCCCAGATAAAATACTTCAACTCTTTATTAATTACTGTCCACAGTTTCTCCTCTGGTTGATAAAAAATATGCCTAACCTGTAAATAAAACTAAAGGGACTTAAAACATTTTTACTGCTTGTATATTGCTATTCATACTCATCGATAAGAGCTTCCAGTTTCTGCATTTTTTTTATCTTTTTTTTTAGTCTCTTCCCACATATCATAAACTGACATAGCCAAATCATTTTTAATCCATGCATCTAAAAGCTTCATTTTATCATGTTCCCATAAATATGGGTATTGCTGAACTAGTTCATGTGTGGGTGCAAAATTAACAGCTCTAGCCTTTGTTTTCCTCTTCATTAATTTTATATCTCAGAAATTTGAAAATGTCTCAGAATGTTCCACAACACTTAGACACACTTTTCTGGTTTTATCAGATGCAAAATAATATCATCTGCACATAAAGCCATATATCATTGAATTCTGAGTCCCTTGTTTTCCTTACCAATGGCTGTAAATATAATGCAAAATACAATGGGGAAACAGGACACCTCTGTCTGTTTCTTTTGTTCAGGTGCAACATATCTGAGAGGAACCCTCACACTTTAATTTTTGCATCTGATCCTTCATATATCCTCCTAATTGACCTTATTATTCTATCAGTGAATGCTAATGCTGCCATTGTCCTACTCATAAAATCTATGTTTACTCTGTTAAATGCTTTCTCTGCATGAAGACCCACTACCAGCAGCAATATTTTCTTGCATTCTGCTTTCCTCTAGATCATTATTGTTTTATTAATATTGCCAAATGTTTGCCTCTCCTCCATAAAAGCCACATTGATCCATATCTATCAATTTGGAAACACAATTGCCATTATGTTAGCTATTGTAGACATAAACATTTTATAATCATGATTTAAAATTGAAACAGGCCTATATGAAACTGGCTTTAATGGGCCTTTACCATTTTTAGGTATTAACAGCCACCACACCTTTCTTTACGAATGTTGGTGCTTCACTTCCATTTAAAATATTGCTAAACCTTCCAGATCTTTATCATTTTCTTCCCTCCTAGCTTCCAAACGTTCACAAGAATTCCATGTATTCCTGATTATTGATTGATTATTCAGCACCATTTTATCTCATCTCCTCCTGCTTTAGCTGTTAATTGTTCAGACTCATCTACCTCTAACCTTGGTATACTTAAGTGTTCCATAAATATTTCTATTTGTAATTTTATTGATTTTCACATTTGTCTGTGTTACATAATGTTTTAAAAAAAATTCCAGAATTTCTCTAAAACCCCTACAGGATGTCTGGTTATTTTTCTTGTTTTAGGCTCCCTAAATTTGGCAGTGACCTTTTTGCTTTCTGTTGCCTAAGTCATTGTGCTGAGTTTTTTGTGCTCTGGAGTTATTATAAAAAAACAGTTGCTTAGCACTCTTTCTAAACTCGTACATATTATCCAAGTACTCCCTTATTTTTCTCTTTAGCACACTGCACTTGCACCTCTTCATGTTCTGTGAGATTCCCCTTATTTTGCAATACTTTAACCTTTGTCACCCCTCTAAATAATTCTTATTACTTCTTAACAATATCTCTTTTTCTTTTATTTCTACCCTATTTTTAAATTTTACTTTCATTTATATCACTCACTAGCTATACCATCTGAAGAAATTTGTCTTCTTTAATAATTCTCAAATAATTTCCAGTACCCATTCCTTAATTTCCTCTCTTTTTAACAGGTAAGTGGAGAAGCACCAGTGTCTTATTTTTACTTCATTACCCTGCATTTTTATCTTAGTTGTCATTGACACGTGATCTGAAATAGTTATTGGATGTGTGTCAAAACTTTCAATTAATGCACATGTTTCTGTGAAATATAATTTGTCTAGTTTAGCCCAGTTATTGTACCTTAGGGAATAATATGTAAATTCTTTCAGAGTTCCTACTGCTGAAGTCACATCTTTCATGCCAAATATTTTCATAAATTTCTTCAGAAATCTACCTGTTTTCTTATATTTTCCATTTTAGGACCTCCTGATAGATCCACGTTGTTGCAAATCAAGTTCCAGTCCCCACCGATAAGTAATACTCCCTGTTGAAAGCTGGTTATTTCTCCTATATTTTCTTAAGCTCCATAATAGCAATTTTAGGTGGAATATACATACATACAAGCATAATCCTCCTCCTTTGTCAACAGTCCCTTATTACCACAAATCTACCATTACTGTCTTTTCCACTTCTATTACTATTGGAGCTCCTCTGGCAATTAGTACAAGTATTCCCTTTTCATTTGTCCCTGATATTCTGCTGAATATCCATCCTACTGGAAAAGCTCACCCAGGCTCTGCCACAGCTTGCTGTGAGGGAAGGGTTAGTTTGCTTTTGATTTCTTGTACTTTGTATTACTTTATTGCCTTTTTCTATTTTGTATACTGTGATTTGTTTTCTTTACACTGTATTTTACTTGTATTGTGCTTTTAATTGCATAATAAAACTTAAAAAAGAAACCATAGCTGTGTCACTTGTGAGTCAGACAGAAATTAGAACAGGTCAGTTATGGAGTCACACAGAAGTTAGAACAGGTCAGTTAAGGTTAATCATCTGTGAACTGAGGGGGTTGAGCTAGGAACTAAACTTTCTATTTAAGGGATAAAAGAAAACATTTCAAAGTTTTACTGGAAAAGCTCACCTAATCTCTGCCACAGCTTGCTGTGATGGAAAGGTTAGTTTGCTTTTGGTTTATTGTACTTTGTGTTACTTTATTGCCTTTTTCTATTTTGTATAATGTGATTTGTTTTCTTTACATTGAGTTTTACTTGTATTGTGCTTTTAATTGCACATTAAAATTTGAAAAGAGACCACAACTGTGTCTTTTGTGAGTCAGACAGAATTTTTCCCACCCTCCCACCCTATTACTGTTGTGTTCTTCACCTTCCCACCCTGTTACTGTTATGTTCTTAAACACCACTGTCTTTCAAGTTGCCTGCCCCTTATGTTAATTTGACTGACTGTATATCTCCTTACCTCTCTCCTTTCACTGGGTGGTGTCAGTAAGCACAAAATTATGATTTTGTGGAATCACTCCCCTTCAGCTATTTAAATTTATTGGCCATCCCACTGTAATCCATAGTAGCAGAATACAAAAGTGCCCACCCACTTTCAATCTATCTTGTTCTTTTAAAAATAGTGGCTCTCCACTTAGACAGCTAAAACGTAAGTTACCCACTTTCATATCTAACTGCTTAGTGTGCACTGCAGCGTTTAGGATAAATCATTTTGTTTTTCATGTTATCTTTAAACATCTATTGCAAGACCACCAGTTATGAGAGAGCCCACATTCTGCCACTCAGTAGTCATCTTGAAATTAGTGCTTCTGTTTTCTCCTGATGAGAGAAGGAGTACAGAGACATTATTTCTTGGAGAATGCTGATCACCACAAAGCCTAGTAACTGCTTTATAGGTGACAGCTTGGAATCTATGCTTATATTCTGGCCCTGGTGAGAGAAGGAGCAGAGTACATTGATTCCTGACTGTTTCTGGTTGGAGAGTGACCGTCTGAGCTTAACGTTCCTGACTGGTCTGGTTGCTATTCAAGGCATGTACCAGGACAAGGCTACAAGCCTATAGACCCTTGCATCATCTGGGACAAGACTGTGGATCACCAAACAGGCTGTGGCCTGCTTCTCATCTTGGGATTGGTGTTATCATTTTGCTACTGGTGAGAGAAGAAGCAAAGGAGCATTGTATCCCAACAGAGTGAAGCTGTGGTTATACCATATTAGTAGTAGCTAGGCAGTAGCTATTCATGTGACTCTGCTCTTTTCATCATTCTTGGCAAGCTAATTCTTTGTTTTCAGTAAGTACTGCTTGATTTGTTTCTAACTTCAGACTACCTGCCCAAATACTTCATCCTTAAATTTTCCAGGTCTATGTATTAGTTTCCCCTCAAGTGTTTGGCAGTGTTCTGTATGGACTCAGAAACCCTGAGTGACATTTTTCCTATAAAAGCACAGTTGAAATTTCTCCAATACCTACTTGCACACAGGACAACTACTTTGCAGTGAAAATCACTATCCCCATATTTGCAAACCGGATACTCCTGACAGTGACTGATATTTTCACTCCAACTGCCTAATCAGTAAATAAAGGTCTGTTGCCATGGATATGAACTTTCCTACTGTTTCTGTTACTGGCTTGGTGGATATGGGCATCCTGAGGCAATGTAAAAATTGCCTCATGTTTACTAAAAACCAGTTAATTCTCAAACAAACTTATATGGTATGTGAGAGATGTATTTGCACAATGTCACTTGAGGCAAATCGCTCACATAAAAGTACTCCTAATATCAATAAGGTTGTCAGTAGTACACACACTGCACCTATCATGCACGATTCAAAGCAGACATATTGACCCACATATGCTGAGGCACTTAAATGTAATCTTTCTAAATCACAAAGACCTCTTAGATGAAGAACACATAACAAATACCCTCAGCAGCCTCAAATGCGCTCTTTCAAAACAACACCCACATTAACACATAGAGCTACATCTCATGGAGCATCTAGCTCTAAGCCCATAAGGCAAGCCACCACACTATCCAACATTCTAGTCATTGGAGACTGCATAGTGAGACACACTGATGTCCCTTTCACCTTGCTGAGTAAGGAGAAAGTCATGGTCAGTTGCTTATAAGGACTTGGATCCACCACTTTACACAGGCACTCAGGTCATTGAACCACAATTACTAAAATGACTCAGTCATAGTTGATGTGGGAGTAAATGCCCTCCATAGACTATAAGAAGAGAGACATCATAGAGCTCTCGGAATGTGTGTCTCAGGCTGGAATGAGCCTAGCATTGAGCAACATTTTACCTTCTCCAAGGATGATGCCGCAATACAAACAAAAGGTGATTGACTTTAATAATTGGCTTAGTTTCTGGTGTCATTCTAAGAGGATGCAATAATTGTCAGCATGGAAGGAGATGGTCAGCAGATCACACTGCTTTGCCAGGGATGGTCTACACCTCTCCCCTGTAGGCTTTTGAATATTAGCTAAAACAATGTCTTCCTCATAGTGCCATTTTGTAGGTAATGCCAAATTGAAAGTACTTCCGACATAGCAACTCAAAATCAAGGAAATCTAAAGGTATTACTGCTCAATGCTAGGAGTCTAAACAAAAAAACTCCACTCCCTAGAAGCTCTCTTTACACTAGAGAATGCTGACATCTGTGCAGTCACTGAGACATGGTTTAAAGCCACGGAGAACACACCAACAGTACTAGGTTGCCTTCCATGCATTTAGGCCAGCTACTTCACAGGCAGGGACTAAAGGTGGAGGTGTCTCTATTTACATTAAAGATAAATATACTTCAAGGCTGGTCAAACAGGACAATGTACTTGAACTGCTCCATGTTCAAATCACCATAGGCAAAATCCAATACCACTTTCTTGCAAGCTATATGTCCCCCTCTATAACCCAGGAAACCCATACTATGTATTTAAACTTATTAAAAACACTAACCATCCAACCCAACACCATATTCATGGTTGACTATAATTACCCCACTATTAACTGGAAATCCAATATGACACCAAACGTACATGCACTGAGATTCCTGGATTTTTGTAATCACAAACTCCCTGGACCAGATAGTCAATACACCAACCATCATGTGTCTGCAGCGGTAAAGAAATCATTCTATGTTGTGCAACTTATAAACAAATATATGGCATCTAAGTCCAAGGAAGTCATTGTTCTACTGTATTTGGCATTCATCAGACCTGTCATTGAGTACAATGCCACCTTTGGTATTTATCTAACCAGGCATATCCAGCAATTGGAAAGTCCACAGAGGTTCCTCACTAAAATAATACAGAGCGTAAGTAAAATGTCCTATGCAGACTACCTGAAGGCCCTATCCCTGTAGTCTGTCTCCTACAGGAGTCTGAGGGGTGATCTATGCCTGGCATATAGGGCATTGTTAGATCCCACTGTGATGGACCTCCTGCATAGCCACAAAACAAACAGCACCAGAGCTAGCTGTTCTAAAGACCTAAACCTTGCCTGTTATATAAATAGGACCTGCTGGAGAGATAGATATGTATTCCAGAGACTTCCACATCTATGGAACAGGCTCCCCATCCATGTGAAGCAGAGTCCCTCCCTAACTGAATTAAAGTGCAACTTGGACAAATGGATGGGAAACCAGAAATTCGTCTCTGGTTTGGCAGTGATGTCTCTAATGGACACAGGTAACCTGTAAATGGTTCATCTCCCAGGCCCATGTTTACACTTATCAAAGGTATCAAAACTTGTCAGAGATTTAGGATGCATGGCTAGGCTTAAAAAGGCCCTTGTGGTCATTAGCCTAGTAAACATCTATGAACCTATGAACCTGAAATTCTTTCTTTATCAAATTCACATTGCTGTTTTCACTCTGCATTTCTTAATATAATTCAATACTCTTACCTATTTGCCTATACCTGTGAAGCCATTCAGACCCCTATAAGTTTAATAATATGTTTAGTAGACATTATGATAAGACGTTATTATTCTCACACATTATATATGACAGCTTTTTAAAATGTCTGTTTCCCGCTTTTGTGTTACATACACCCGCTAATGTTTGGAAGGTTGATCTCTTATACAGTTGTTTTTTGTCATCTCCATTTGAACCTATGTCACATCTTAAAAGAATTTTTGTGTTAATGAAAACCTTCACAACACACACACACACACACACACACACACACACACACACACACACACACACACACACACACACACACACACACACACATACAACCTATTGGGACGGATTCACGAAACCTCCGTGTAAGACTTAATATGTCTTACTCAGAGGCTGCAGTTGAACGGTATGACGTCAGCATTCCATGCATATTCATGACGGCATGCTGAATCATACCCTAGTCTAACACGGTCTGTGTAGGAAAGAGTCCTGAAAGTAAACACCCACGAGCGAGTTCGCTGAAATGTCAAGGAACACAACACCACACATCCCCACAGACTAAACCCTATTGAAAATGTGTAAAATGTAAAAATAGCAGTTTCATTTTTTTTTTTATAATTTCCAAAATGTTTGCCCGCATTTGCGCCCGTTTGTGCAGGTATGCCCTTTGCTCAGTCACAGTTAGCAGACATTGAAAAGTATATAAGATCTACATATGCAAATTAAGCCAAGTAGCAATAGATTAGCAGTAGAGACGTCGGCCAAAGGGGAGGTAGTCACGGTTCGAGCCCCCACAACATCATTCTCCATTTTTATTTAAATAAGTATGAAACAATCCCCTGACATATATATATATATATATATATATATATATATATATATATATATATATATATGTATATAACTATAATTTAAGTAAAATGTAATGAAATGGCCCATGTATTTGTGAACAAAGCTGACATAATATATAAAAAAAGGATCAGAATTGCCCATAGCTTAGCAACACTTTAACAAGCTGAATATGAGTGCCCGTTGGTGAGCAGCGCTTTAACAAGCTTAATATGAGTGCCCGTAGGTGAGCAGCGCTTTAACAAGCTTAATATGAGTGCCCGTAGGTGAGCAGCGCTTCACCCAGCTCAATATGAGTGTTTATAGGTAAGTAACGTGTTACCCAGAGTAAACTGTTTGCGCGGAGCTGCGCAGCGCGCCAACCAGCTCACCGTCGGGCAACATTGGGCAAGCTGTAGCAAAGTCGCCTTTACACAGACACACCTCCTAACCTGACTAGACAGTAGTAAAATAAAAAAGCAATGACAAGGGTTGAACCTGGGATACTGTGCACCCTAGTCAAAGTACTGAGCCACTAAGCCATGACAGTTGTACTTAGAAATACAGTATTAGCATACATATAGGAATGAATGAAAATAGAACCATGACAAAGCAGGTTTGCTGTAAGCTAATAAATATCCAAAATGGCCAATCACAGATAAGTGCGGGAAAACCGGCATATATAAGCCCCAGAGGCAGGAATACACTCCATAACTGATTGTGGTATCCATTTGCAGTCAGGATGGCAGGTGCAGGACAGGGAAATCACTTTAGAGCACAAAGGTGGGGTGTTGAGGAGTCAAAATATATGGTTTGGCTCCTAGTCCATGATCATGAATCCCAACTCATGCAGGGCCAGGTTCAATGGGGAGCATACAAAGCAGAGGCATTGAACCGGTTGGCACATGATCTCACCAGTGCCACAGGCATTCCGAAGACTGGTGAACAGGTCCGTCACCACCATGCGGACTGAAGCGATGAAAGGAGGACCAACTGAACCGATGGATCCAGGAGGTCCGCCAAATGCCCAATGCCCCACTACTGAGTAAGTATCCATGTAATTAAGTATGTAAGAAATGCTATCCTAGCCTGTAGTATGGATAGGTATGTTACAATATTCCTTCATTTATATTACAGCTGCAGGTGTTTGTTCCACGAATCGGCAAGCCTATGCTGATAGGCTGGCGAGGTTGCGCCACCAGGCAGGTTAGTAATTATTCTGCTGGTATTGTTATAGAATATAAGTGGGACAGCTTGTAAAAGAGTTCAGTGTTGTAACCCAGTAATAAAGGTCAAATAAGCCTAGAAGAAAGATTCTGCTAGTATTGTAAGATTAGATAAGTGATGCAGCATGGAAAAGAGTATTGCAATCCAGTAATAAAGATTAAACAAGTCTCAAATAGAGTTCCCACCTGTATTGTAATATCAGATAACTGCTTCAGCCTGAAAATGAGTGTTGTAATCAATCAACAAAGGATAGACAAGTGTCGAATACATCCTTGTAAATTCTGCCATATGAAATAAGTGAGTCAACTGGAAAGGATTGTTCTAACCGAGTAATAAATGTTAATAAAGCCTAGAATTAAGTACCATCCTGAAATGTAAATATAAAATAAGTGAGAGAGTGTGAGAAAGAGAGTTTGAAGCTACCAAGAAAGCTGTAATAAGGCTGGAATAAAGGTATACTGCATTCACTACATAATGAAATGAATGAGACAGCCACAACCAAAGAGTGAAATGTCTTTAATAAAGTACAGAACCTGGACTGTGTCCGTCCCACAATTTGGATATGTTGCTGTACCCTTGCATTATGGAGATAGTATGGTTGTATGAAATGCTGAACATCCACAGTTGTCTAGACGCATATAAATCAAATGTAGCAAGATGCTTTACCTGAACACAGCCAGATATGAACATATATGAATACAAATGGAATGTATATTAATGTAGCAGTAACATCCCCATCACCAACATTCCTAAGGTTACATACAGGAAACTATACTAATACATGTAGGGGATATATATCTGCATCTACTAGGAATGTACAGTATATGTATAGGTAGTTTAAGTTGTTAATGTAATATTTCTCCACCCTACCCTATTTTCACAAATTATGCCATTCCACACCAAACTGGGTATGTGTATTCACAATTAATTCCCATGGACATCTGTCCTGTTGGTTTATACATATCTGCATGTATGTTGATGCATGTGCCCTGTTCACATATCCAAACCTGATGGCCTGTTGCCACCAATCAACCCTGCATGCTGTTGGAATGTCCACTGTTGTTCTAAATATGCATGTGTTATGCTTGCTGCTCAATGTTCGGAATTCATGTGTGTTTGGTTAATGGGAATACTGATGCATGCTGTTACAACTAATTTTGAATGGTGTTATTTGTTACTAACCCAAAATACCATAAAATACTGCTAAACATAGGATAAAAGGGAAGGCGGGTTCCAGCGGACCCACCTCTCCCACCTCAGCTGGCGAGTGCACCTGGCACCAGTGCCCAGGCCAGGACCTCCTCCTCCGGTGGCCCTGTGCCACCTTCAGGTGGAAGCGCTGCAGGGGATGGGGCTCATCCCCCCTCTGCAAGCGTGGCCAGAGGAGAGCCTCCACTCACCCTCCATAGGGTCCGGTCTGTGGTGCGTAGTGAGATCAAGCATTCTGTGACTGATCCCCTACGCCAGCTTGAGGCGAGAGTGGCGCAACTCATGGGTGTGCCTGCCCATCCTATCCAGCCCCCAGCACAGCCCTGGCCTGGGCTGGGAAGGCGCAGTGGTAACTGCCCATGGGTGGGGATCTCATTTCCACTGTTGCCATCTGTGGGCTAATGGGCTTGCGATATCCAAACATCCGTCCCCGTCAATTGTGTTTACCCCCACATGTGTCATACTCTGCCCCATATGTGTCTTGTTTGTCTTGTCTGTTAACCTCCCCAACCTACCTCCCCAAATATACCTACATCCTGTACCTCACATTCCACTCTCACCTGAAAAAAAAAATAAAAAAGGGCACTCTGTTCCCACAAAAACATTACGCCCCATACATAGCTGCCCATTTCACATACATGTCTGCTGGACATGTAAACTGATAATTACAATTGGCTGTACAACATATTTTGTTGTCCTCACCCCTCTCTCAGGGGTGGAAGGTGTCAAATCTCACTCTAAATTTCTAACATATGCACAGCTGTTGTTGGTAAAGAATTGGGCAGCTATGGGCCTTCCCTACATCCTTCCTGCACATCCCGAGTTTGTTTTCCTACTGTCCTACCCTCTTTGTGCCCCCTTTTTCACCACTTTCCTATTTCCCCATTTTCTTTTCTTTAAAAGAAAATAGTGCGTTGTTAGCGGGAGTAAGCACTTTTAAGCAGTAGTCAGCGGGTGTTCTCTTGTGTGCACTTAGCTAAGCGTAGATAAGCGTAGCTAAGCATCGCACAAACTCGCACAAACCCACTTACAACTGCTTAAAAGTGCCTTAGTCACTCTGTATGACAAGGCCTGTAGTCTGCTCATCAGCAAAATAAAATACCCCTGTCAGTCTCAAACCCAGGAAACACTAGAATGCATGAATTACCACTGAGCCACAGCAGATATACAAGAACTTGGTGCTGAAATAAATATATCATGAAATACAAGGAGTGAATGTAAAGGGAAAATAGGAAGGCCATTACACAAAGCTTGTTCTGTGTATCTTTACTGGCAATTCTTGTGGAATTGCATTACATGAGTGTGATAAGAGAAACAGCCATGCTAGTAAGTAATAATGTTACAGTAGCACCTTACAAACCCCACACAGTATCAGAGCAGGATAAACACCACCATATTTGAATAGGTAAGAGGCCAGCCC